>NC_083478.1:15655466-15955466 GCF_030014155.1 Tachysurus vachellii | reverse complement strand
CGGAAGAATACCCGTGTGCGACTGGTGTTCCGCATCCACATCCCCCAGCCAGGGGGTCAATACGTGTCTCTCCAAGTGGCATCTCATCCCATTGAGTGTTGTGAGTAAAAATGGCTTTTGATTGGAAAATAATTCAGCTTCCTTTTCATAATCGTAGCATTCGCTGAGATGTAGTGTATAATGTTTATAACATAACTGCAGTAGTAGTGTTCCTGTTCATACACTGGGCTTCTGTGCTTAGATTAACCTGCTGTAAAAAGTATTAGCATGGAAAGCTCAGATTCAGGAAAATATTGACTTTGCTCTCCTAGATTTTTGTGGATTCTGTTATATATACCCATTAAATGTGTTATTCTGTCATTTTCAGTATCCTGTGTCAAATGAGGAAAAGACAGGATCTGGCTAGCTTATTTCCTCCTTGGTTAGGAGTTCTGTGTTTTTGTTGGATTTCATGTAAAGTGTACAGAAAAACAAAATCTCATGGATGCGACTCATACTGTATGCACAAAATTTGGGGGAAAAAAGTGTTTCTTGTCCTCTGATTACACTCACTACCAGAACAAAAATAGAGGAAGAGAGAGGGACAGTGACAGTGCACAGAAAGAGGATGCAAAACCCAAGCCTCATGAATAGGACATCACCCAGATAACGCAATCTGCTGTTTGCTCAGTCCTCCCGTTCAGGCCAGCCGTCACTGCCTTATTGAGGAGCCCTGTTTCCTAAGTATTATTCACATGACTGACTCAGATCATAGTGCACCTGACACATCTGTCCAAAGGTCACTGCTATTTGGTTGAATTTGCTTCGACGGATATTGAATCGGACTTGTGAGACGATAAGCCAGGAGAAGCTGTTTCATGGTTGCATAGCTTCAGCAGTTACCAGCTTTGCTTTTTTTTGCTGAACAAATAAGAGCAAGTTGTCACAGCTATGAGGAACCGATTTGGCATCCTTTAACGTGATGGCAAGCAAACACTGCAGAGTCATGACACACTGGCTGAAGCAAAGTGATTGATGCGTTATAGTTGCCATAGTGCAGACAAATTGTTTACTTCTGATTTTTATTGTTAGCCATTACTTAAGTCTTAACAGGAGTCATAAGTGGACTTTTGTAACTACATATATTTTTCTAAAGCTTCTCACTTGTACCAGGATGCTTTATCTTGAGATTTCTTTATCCATAGTTGATGATGTTTAAAACATCATGTTAAACATTTAAAACATGTTTGATATTTCTGCTTTAAAACATTAAACAGTTAAACGAGAACATTATTCATTGAACCATCCAAATGTGTACATCCTTACAGCTCAAAGATCTGCACACGAGCTGCCCATGGTGGAGAAGCAGGACATGGACAGCTGTTCAGTGCTCGGAGGTCAGCAAATGATCCTGACTGGGCAGAATTTCAGTGCTGACTCTAAAGTTATGTTTACTGAGAAGACCCATGGTGAGTAGTATCCTGCACACTAGAGGCCATGATCTTTTAGAAGTCTTTTAGAATGACATCTTTATGTAATGTCAGCTAAAACAAAATGATGCAATCCATTAGCATTTAAACTAAGAACATTTAGTAAGTTTCCTTGGGAAATCCCTGCTCCATGGAACAGAACATTGTACAAATAGATACAAATAGGTGAAAAAATCAAATGGAAAAAAAAAAATCCTCAGTATCCTCTAGCATCCTGGAGGTATTAAAATGGCACATGGACAAAAACTTCATTTTATATTATTAATGGCATTACCTGTTATAGTCAAAGTTCAGCAATACACCTATATCTATCTAGACTTTTAAACAAGACCATTATTAAACCAATTAATAATACATACTTAGTGTTATACACTCATCAGTTTTTACGCTAACCCTAACAGTTTTTAAGCTTGGCCTTAAGCTAAGTTTCTAACATCAGTGTGCAGAATTGACATTTGAATCATGACCTTTTCTAATCTTCCTTGCTCACATTTGCATGACATTTAGATTCTTGATACAATGCGGTCTTGTGCTCAAACCCAAAAGTCTTTTCAAACTGTAATGAATGTACAGCAGGCAATCAATCAATCAATCGACCAATCAATAACTTATTAAGTGGCCACCTAACTAAATAATAGGTTTATGAAGTATTTTTATCCTTTGAGTAGGTGGTCATGAGTGATGGTGCTTGTTATCTGCAGGTGCAACTGTTATTGTGCACACATTTGGTCCATCATGCATGACATGCTTTGGCGGTGAGAAACAGATAGATTATTGAATGTTGCTTTGCCCTTCATCTGAGTTGGAATAGTTTTACACAGGGTGTTATTGGCAGCTCTGTTTAGAAAGATGGCCATAGCAGGTCATGCAAATTGCATTATACCAAACACTAAAGCTCTTATTGCGGGCTAATGATGAAGGTCTACAGCAAACATACCTGGTATATTTTTGCCTGCATTACTCATAGCTTGTTGTTTGTTTTCTTTTTAAAAAAATCCTACATTTGCTGTCTTGCGTATCCAAGGTGCGTCATCTAGTTTCTGTTTGTTGTCTGTCTTATGACTAGATTTTGTTTATGGTTCTCTGAGGTGTTTGAGGATACAGGTCTATGGTAAGGTGCTTAGACTGCTGGTGAATAGCTGTGACTCAGAGAATCCAGAGGCTGTCTGTTCAACACAAGGGCAGCTTTGAGACATTTAGACATGAACCCTCTGGGGTCTGCTTCAACATGAACTCTTTCACTCTCCTGTATGCTCGCTCACTCGTTCACTCGCATTTAGCAAATTTAGCATATTTTCTGGGGTTCCGTCCAGCATAATTTTACTGTACTGTGACAGCTAATTTTGTAGAAAGTAAAAAAGCTCAAGGAGGGATTGCCTTTGTTTTGGAGGGTTTCTCAGGATGACAAAATAATCTGGAACTGTGTTCCTCTGAAATCCCCCTGAATGGAAGACAGCTGTCTTTGGCCAGCATTTTCTTTTTGGCTTCGACTGATGTTGCTGTACTCAGTGAGCCAGCAACTACGCCAAAGCTGGGCTTCCTTCCCCTAAAACAAAATCCATGCTGCATTATATTAGAGGAAAAAAGAGCTCCTGTAGAAGGGGCTTTGGAACAAACTGCAAACAAACAAAAACACTAAGAAAACTAAGAAAACTGCGGTCGCCACCTGTCGTGAAATGGAGCAAGTTGATCATAAAACCTTGAGAATCTGATTTAACCTGGCAACATCTCTGGAATCCCCCCATCTCCTTGTGACTCATTTGAGCCATATGTGTCTCATTTTCAACTATAGAAGGGATTTCCCAGAATTGCTGAAAAAAAAAAAAGTAAAAATTATTACTGTTTGAGGAATAATCCTATTGGAATGTTGTATTTGGTAATTTCATACTGTAGGCTTTAAAAAAATCAACTTGAGATCAACGCTTAGAGAAATGGCATATAGAATTATAAAGTATAATCGCCAGTATATTTAGTTTATGGACATTTGTATAAAAGTTCAAAAGTCACCTTTGCATTTAAAATCCAACTCACTGAAGAATTCCATTAAAATTCACAGACTAAACAGACATGTTACAGGAAGCGGTTGAGTTTAGAGATAGGATCTCTCTCTGCCATTTCTATTGTATTGAGCATAGGAGTCAGGTGACACTGTAAGCTGTGGTATTGAAAGACAAGTGAGAAAAAAAAACATTACTTACATTCACCTGTCATAACAAAGATTATGAGTTGACACACTTGATACAATGAACAATTTATATATGAACAATCCTATTAGCCTGTATTATACCCATACTGCTGAAAATACAGTACCGCTATATCACCTAAAACTTTTATTTGTGGTACAGGACACTCACTCTCTGCTCATAGCATACCTAAAATAAATAGCTAAACAGATTTACATGCCAAGTTTATTAACAAGAGGTGACAAATTAATGGAAAAGGCAGTGGGCCTGTTAGGTTGTGGGGTGATATTGCTGGCATGGTTTGGGTTTAATTTGCCAGCTCTCCATCATCACCATGAAAACAACAGTTTAGGTGGATTGATCTTACAATATGAGTCTTAATCAATCTCTTGTTTCCTTTCTCTTTTTCACTCTCTTCATTCCATTTATAGATGGACAGCAAATTTGGGAGTTGGAAGCCACAGTTGACAAAGACAAAAGCCAGACAGTAAGTACAGTAAAGACAAATGTTTTTTACCAACATGACACCACATAACTGGCTGATGCTTGTCCCTTAGTTAATATTTTGCTTGATATTTGATTATTTAAAGAAAAAAAAAACACACAAGAGTGCTTGAGTTAATCTGGACTAAGAATCATAGTGTTAATTATCAGCAGTTAAAAATAGCCTCAGAATGTTTGCGTGTATGTGTAAAGGTAAATCTAGATATTGAAAAATAAATGGCACAAAGTTGGTTACACAAATGTCTAGACAACAGGCTACAGACTATTTAATTCGCTTCCAGATTTTTACAATATTTGACATTTCTGCTTCTGCCTCGAAGACACTTAACTCATAACCTTGCCAAAATCAATGAAGACTGTCTACAGTCATTTGAAGACTCGATATACATGAATGACTTATGCAAAAAAAAACCCAACCCTCTTATCTCTTTCTCAGAGCATGCTGTTTATTGAAGTGCCTCCTTATAGAGACCCAAGTATCTGCCATCCCGCTAAGGTGAACTTCTATGTGATCAATGGGAAACGAAAACGCAGTCAGCCTCAGCACTTCACATATACACCTCTGCCAGGTACTCTGCTCAAGTCAAGCATTTTTATAATCCCTCACAACTGCATCAAATCTGAAGTCTTACAAGATTACAGATAGTGTACCTTATGTATCTATTACAGGACATCAATTAAGTACCAAATTGCTTTTGTATTATTTTCCACAGTTTCTTCCATCAAAACAGAACCATTGGATGAATATGAAGCTGGACACATTGGATATATGATGTCCCAGACCGTGGGAGTGTCCCCGCACTCCTTTTACCATCACAGCCCCCGTTCAGTCCTCACCTCGGATAATGGTTTACTTCCCATCATGGCTTCCTGTCACCAGAATCATTCAGGAATCTCTCCTTCAGACCCCTGCTTACAGCAGCACATTGTGTATCCCCGTGCTGAGAAGAACCTAGGGTCCAGCTTATACATCCAAACCGGAGTTATGGTGCCAGAAGCCCATCGCTCTGTCCTGGTCCATACTGGTTCTGCACCCAAGTCTTCTCACTTGATTGGTCAGCATCCTGTCATCCAGTTTTCCCCGACCAACCATCAATTGTTAAGAGGGGGGGAAAATATAACTCCACCAGCCCAGGAACATCCGAACCTCTATTGTGAGGGCTACAGCCCACAAGGAACTCAGACAGCAGTGGTTTCACGTTCTCCAGCTGCACAAGCCCCCCAAACTCAGCATTACCCCACTGTCATTCATCAACAGCCCTACACAAACAGGCTTCCAAAGGACAGGTCCCCTCCTGGGCAAGTCCATCCACAAAGGTGTTCCTCTGCTGAGGAACAGAGAACCTCTCTTCCTGGACGAGTCACTGTCAAGCAAGAGAACCTGGATCAAGCCTACCTGGATGATGGTGAGTCTACTTGGTTACTACTTTAGTAGCTCATATCAAATAAATAGTTGTATACTAATAGGATGCCTAATAAGGGGTCTAATAAAGGGTCATTCTGTGTTATTCACCGGTGACATAAAGATGTCGTGAACCATTTCTGCAATGGAAACAGCAGCATGAAGAATGAGTATCGAATCAGGTGTTTTGTGTGATTTAGCATAATATGTGTACAATAGGCCCTGATAGTAATCTGGTCACAGATTATTCATAATTAATATGCTACATTCAATATATACATCCATATCACTTGCTCTCCATGAATGTTCTTCTTTTGATTGTGAAAGTTTAGTTGAATAATAACTGTTTTATAGGCCATCAAACGAGTGCTTTAGACTAAGTAATGGGGGCTTTTTAACCTTGGACAGAAATCAAATCAAATCAAATCAAATAAATAAATAAATAAATAAATAAATAAAACAGATGAGGATTTCTTGGATATGTTGACGCTGTTATGATGTGCAAAACAAGTTCTATGGCAACCATTGTCGAGGCAGTGGAATTGGCTGCCTGGCCGAGCTGAGGAAAGCCTCTTTGTTTGTTATACTTGGCCAGGGTTTCCCCTTGGTCTCAGTTCTGCAGGGAGAACCCACGAAAAGATTTTTTCCACTGAACGTGCTCCATCCAATGTGGCATGCAGAATTCCTATTTGCAGCTGCTGCGCTCTTCCAGAAAGCCAGCAAACTCAGTAAGATAGTGATTGTTTCGAACTCTGCAGGAAAAGGCACAGATGGAAAATATGAAGTCGAAGAGGAAAAAGAAGACTACATAGAGAATTTGGAACTGGATGGCCAAATAGTATTTCCCTTAGTGAACAGCAACAGAGTTTTTGTTGCCACATTCATGGCCAGTTACTATGAGAGGAACACCCCAAAGTTTAGCTGTTTTTATTGTTTAATACTGGCAGTAACACTGTGCTATTAGTCACCATGCTTTCATGTCCAAAAGAACACTGTTTGAATTATAATTTTCTTCTGGACATGTCATGAGCCACTGTTTGGGGGTAACAGGGGTCTGTAGAGGGTGAATATTTTCAAAATAGGCTTTCACCATTACATTGCCCTGTACACGGAGTAGCAGTTACTATATGGGGAAGGTCTTTCTCAAGTGACAGGCAGGATGAGAATTAAAAAAAATCCCCCATCTGCTGCAGAGGTGTCAATGTATTGGTTCCACCTACAGTACAAACATTTATGTCTTTGATGTCCTAAAAGCTTTCACACAAACTCACTTTTCATATGAGTCAACCAGGTCTTTCATCTTGTTAGAAGCTTTGCTAAGGGGTATAAGGGCTTTTGTGGTTGTTTCTCATATGAAACTTTCTGCAGAAACTGTGAGGATTCATGTTTCATTTTGAGCAATGAAGCGCATCTCATGAGATTTACTGAGATATCCAGCCTACATTGCAATTGCAAACCATTTCATGTAAAATTGGCTTTATATATACAGTGAGGAAAATAAGTATTTGAACACCCTGCTATTTTGCAAGTTCTCCCACTTAGAAATCATGGAGGGGTCTGAAATGGTCATCGTAGGTGCATGTCCACTGTGAGAGACATAATCTAAAAAAAAAAATCCAGAAATCACAATGTATGATTTTTTAACTATTTATTTGTATGATACAGCTGCAAATAAATATTTGAACACCTGAGAAAATCAAAGTTAATATTTGGTACAGTAGCCTTTATTTGCAATTACAGAGGTCAAACGTTTCCTGTAGTTTTTCACCAGGTTTGCACACACTGCAGGAGGGATTTTGGCCCACTCCTCCACAGAGATCTTCTCTACTGTAGATCAGTCAGATTTCTGGCTTGTCGCTGAGAAACACGGAGTTTGAGTTCCCTCCAAAGATTCTCTATTGGGTGTAGGTCTGGAGACTGGCTAGGCCACGCCAGAACCTTGATATGCTTCTTACAGAGCCACTCCTTGGTTATCCTGGCTGTGTGCTTCGGGTCATTGTCATGTTGGAAGACCCAGCCTCGACCCATCTTCAATGCTCTAACTGAGGGAAGGAGGTTGTTCCCCAAAATTTTGCAATACATGGCCCCGGTCATCCTCTCCTTAATACAGTGCAGTCGCCTGTCCCATGTACAGAAAAACACCCCCAAAGCATGATGCTATCACCCCCATGCTTCACAGTAGGGATGGTGTTCTTGGGATGGTACTCATCATTCTTCTTCCTCCAAACACGTTTAGTGGAATTATGACCAAAAAGTTCTATTTTGGTCTCATCTGACCACATGACTTTCTCCCATGACTCCTCTGGATCATCCAAATGGTCATTGCCAAATTAAGACGGGCCTGGACATGTGCTGGTTTAAGCAGGGGAACCTTCCGTGCCATGCATGATTTCAAACCATGACGTCTTAGTGTATTACCAACAGTAACCTTGGAAACGGTGGTCCCAGCTCTTTTCAGGTCATTGACCAGCTCCTCGCATGCAGTTCTGGGCTGATTTCTCACCTTTCTTAGGATCATTGAGACCCCACGAGGCCCCCATAGCCCTTTCCAGCCTTGTGGAGGTGTACACTTTTGTCTCTAGTGTCTTTGGACAGCTCTTTGGTCTTGGCCATGTTAGTAGTTGGATTCTTTCTGATTGTATGGGGTGGACAGGTGTCTTTATGCAGCTAACGACCTCAAACAGGTACATCTAATTTAGGAAAATAAATGGAGTGGAGGTGGACATTTTAAAGGCAGACTAACAGGTCTTTGAGGGTCAGAATTCTAGCTGATAGACAGGTGTTCAAATACTTATTTGCAGCTGTATCATACAAATAAATAGTTAAAAAATCATGTACAGAAAAACACCCACAAAGCATGAAGCATGATATATATATATATATACAAAAGCTTATGAAATATTGATGTATTATGCACTTAGGTCATTTTGAATGTCTGTGATAGTGAGGGAAATGAATAGGCCTTGCTCTCTTTCTTTCCTCAAGTTTATAAGGCTTTCAAGACAGAAATCTAACCCTAAAGCAAAAGAGAGGTAAAGTTATTCCAGATTGAGAATTGGGTCAGTTAGATAGACCACGTAAGGGCTGCACATTAGTTGCGGGTCATTAGGATCCTTCACAAATTGGGTTTAGGCTTGTACATAATAATATTTTAAGTAAAGAAAAGTCTCTTGATAAAAAAACATAATTTTTTTAAAAAGATGTTTGGATCTGAGGAAATGGAGGGTTTTTTTTTACCAACAGACACCAAGTGGTGTTTAAATTAGAAAGCATTTAGGGAGCAATCATATGATTTGTTTGTTTACATACAAAAGACTGAATTTCAGTTTAAATGTCAAAAAACTCTGAATTTCAATTTAAATGTCCAGAGTTACGTTGAGTTACAGAGTTACAGAGTTGAGTACGTTTATTATCTCAAGGAATAAAAAGAACATTTTTGCATTATGAGGTGAACAAATAACACAGAGGTCAGCATAGATACAAAGATACTTTATTGTACAGTACTTTATTGTACAATTTGCCTTCAACATATTTCATATTGTTTTTGTTCTGCGGATCAGAGATCATGGTGAGTAAGGAGCCAGTTTAACCAACACAGTGGTGAAAGCGGTCAGTCTGCCTAAAAATGTCTGGAATTTGCTAAGTAAGATTTCCTCAGAAAGTGAAAGTTACATTTTGATCACGTTTGGTATAGTAGTGTAATGGGCGTAATAAACATCACTATAAACCTTCAGAATATATAGTAGATTTAAACTTTAACATTTCAGCATCTGAAGTGATTATTGCTTGCTAAAATAATGAAATTATTCTACTTACGCCAATACCACTAATAGAAGTAATTCCCGAAAGTCTGCTTCTCCGTAGTGACAAAGCTAAAGCCCTGTTAAACTTTTCTTATATTGTGTGACATCATTGTTGAACAGGATATGGTCAAGGTGGCTAAGGGTCAAGGTGAAAAAGATATTTCCCAGTTTGTGTCTTTGGTGTCTTAATTTCTGGACAGGTGTTTTTTTTTTGTTTGTTTTTTTTTGAGAAACAATGTCTACTGACCAGACTTGTGGTTTAGTTTCTTCCTGTTTATCACTGTAACTTCTCTGTGGCTTTATTTTCTGTTGATTTTCAGCTTCCCCACCTTACACTCACACACATGCAACTTCTCTCTCTACTACACTATTTCAAACAGGTCATGCCTCATTGGTTTTTTTGCTTTTAGACATCGAAGGTACATGTAGAAATCCCCCCCCCCCCCGTTTTTCTACATAAACTGTACACTGAGTTTGTACACATGATCCATCTTGTATTCCACCTTTACTTTACAACAAAACAGTCCTTCAGAACGCTCAAATAATACTTCTATAGCCTTCTATCATCTTTAATCTTCATTGATGGTAAGATATTAGGTTTAGGTTTAAAGTTAGGTTAGCGAAGAGGTTACTCTTAAGGCAAAAGTGAAACTAAATCCGGAATAAAATGCAATACGGATGTTTTGGTCACATGTCCCCAAACGTTTTGGAGATCTAAAACATTTGGCAGACAGATTCATACAGAGCAATTTATATCAGCTAAGCAGCCCTATAGGCTTTGCTCAATGGTTCAGTTGATCTCACAAACTTCCAACCACTGAGCTCCCACAACCCTCTCCAGATGTTATGCCACTGGATATATGAGAATTGTTTTACATCAATATAAAAATAAACAATGTGGATAAATCTGAAAGTATAAATTAGCTTGATAGCTCAATCATCAAGAACCAGAAAGTTAGAAACAGTTTAAATCTACACTCTTAGAAAAGAAGGGTACTAAACTAAACATTTCATGTCCCTTGGATGATCCAAAGCAAGTGTCTATGAAAGAAATGTGTATCTTTAAAACTTTACTCTAAAAAAAAATCTAATTATGTGTAATGCTCAGTAAATATGTTTAAAGACTCCATGCATGTTTAAAGGTAAAGGTTATATATTAAAGGTACAAAAGATTAGAGTACTACCCCAGTGACAACTCCAATTTAGTGCTGTTTTATACACATATACAATACACATGTTTAGACATCCCCTTCCGCCAGAGTACACACTGTAACAGCACAGTTTACAGCAGTTTTTTTCCCTTGTCTAATGATTTTGACATGAATATGACCATCAGGTCAGTGTTAAAAAGGGAAAACGGTTTACTATGATGATCACCTAGTAGACTCTTACCACAAGGCACTGGGTTTGTCAGAAGGGACTTTCGCATTCACTCATCTCTTCTTGATTGGCTGACAGCTGTTGAGTAGTGTGGTAAACATTTGATTTGCAAGCATCATAAATACTGAGCGGATAAACGTCAAAACTTATGTACTGTAGCTTATCCATGCACAGACTCCACTTGTTTGCCTTCTATAAAATATTCAAATCACCATCAATAATTAAACCAATGCATCAGTCTGTCTTGCATAAAGGCCTCATACAAGTTTCACAACGTCCATGACAACACGACAATTTATTTTCTTAGACTGTAAAAAGGGGAAGTGATGCCTGAAGCCTATTACTAGTGTGGGTTGTGACCGTCACTGATAATAACACAGGCTTTGGCATTTTGCTGCAGTTTCAGGAGGTTGCAACATAAGCAGTGGCACCAGTGGTCTTTATTTTACATTTCAATAATAAAGACAAATAGAAAATACGAGCCAGATGAGTTATTTCTTTGTGAGATACATTCAGTCAGTTTTTCATAGAAGTGTATTTGTTTGTTTTTTCCCTCAGTTTTTATGTGTTGTTCATATTCACATTCTGAGACATTGGTTGTAGGGTTAAACGTTGGCACATGTGGTGCACTATATGCTTAGTCAAAGTAGAAGTCTCATCGATGCTAGTTGTCTTTTCTCAAATAATTCAATTTTGCTTAATTTATATGTTGTTTTTGCTTTTACCTATATTTACTATCATAAAGCAACTTTATAGAAATCTGGATACTGGTTTTGTAATCCTCTTCTGTATTAAAATGATCATTTATTACTCCACAGTTAAAATGAAGTGTGGCAATCATAGTTGTTATAATTACAGAAGCAGTTCTAAGCTACAACTATGCAGTATCTAGGAGAGCTGAAACAAGGGTGAGGCTTGGACATGAACTTTTTTAGGAGGTCATTCATTATGCTACGCATGTAGCATACAGTACGTAGAGGCAGAACGTGATTCACAAGTATACAACAGAAGTAGTGTAACTGTCATTTTTCAGAAGCATGTGAGGTGTGTGTAGCATGTCCAGAGCGTCTGTAATTTTTTTCTTTTATTTATAGTGGTGGAAATTATATTATGACACCTATAAATAATGTTTTAATAAAAATAGGTTCTGTGGGTGGACCGTAAAGGAAAATGTAAACAATGTGACAATCAAATTGATTATTATCTCAGTTAAAACTGGCCTTAGAGTCCACAGGACTTTATTTATAGGTGACATAACACAGACCCTCTGGACTTCATAGATTCCACATACTTTTGCTGTATAGATTCCCTGTTTGTAGGTTTTCACAATTATTATTTTTAACTTTGTATTCATGGCAGTTGTGCTGGATCATAAAAGTCAGTTGTCTCCCTTCTCCTGTGTCAGGATTATGCAAAGCACCTCATACACCTTGCTGCTATTCTTAGCATGCAGAAGCTGTAAAAGTTTCCATGTATGCCCTCCCTTTTAGTGAGGTTAGTGGAACAAGTGGAAATGGAGCTTTGCTGAATGAACTAAGGCAATGTAAAAGTCAAATAGTGTGCTCTCTCTTGTGGCCAGTTCTTGTCAGTGCAGTTAAATGATTCACAGTTTTATACAGTTAAATGATTCACAGTTTTATACACAGATTTTCCCACATTGAGATGTGGGAAAATATTTTATAATATAAATTATTATTAAGTATACTGAATTTTTAATGGTAGGGGCTTTGTGATTGAACTCGCATGGGTTAATTAACTAGCACGGGTCTCTTGAGCATTGACTTAATGCATTTGTTCTGAAAGTAATGCAGTTACTCTTCATATTCATAATGACCCTCTCTCGTCTTTTTCTCTTCCTCAGTTAACGAGATCATAAGGAAGGATCTGACAGGAGTGCACGGCCGAGCACAGTCATAAGGAAAAGGATGCCGCAGGAAGTGTGTGGGACTTGCAGTAGTGCCTTCTTCTCCCTGGATCCGTTTGCAGTTTGCAGACACTGTCACCAGCACTCACTTGGATTATTTCTATTTTTCGAAATATTTTTGACCTCAGAACATTCTGACACCAAGTAGATTGCTTTATAGCCCAGGCAAACAAATACCTTTGAAACCAGCTTTTTTTTTTTTTTTTTTTTTTGCATCAGTGTGTTCATTACTAAAGGCCTTGTAGTCTCAAAGTCTAGCAGTGACTGCTCATGAAATACAGCCAGGGTTAACCTGATTTGTCAGTTGTCGGTATCTTATGCTCTCATAGCCTTAAACGATTTTGGATAAAAAAAAGTTCAGTGTATTTTTATTCTTGTTATATCATAGTTCATAGCTCACTTTGGTAAACTCTCAGTTTAGTCCATCTGGAACAACTGATTCATTTTGAAAGACTGTGTATCTACCAGTGTCTGTCAAATCCTCAATAACTTTTCCCCCTCATTTTTAAAGAAAGTCTTAACAAGTTCTTATTATTTTGATTATTTGAGACAGTCAGAAATCCCCTGTTTACATGTGATATTTTACATGTGACAGTCCTTACTTTTGTTAAATGTTACCAGTTTTTCTATCAAATCTTCATTATGATAAAAGCTTCACTTTTTCCAATTGCAACTAAATGCACTGTTCTCATAGAGAATCCTTTAATGCACAGTGTGCACTTCCTGCCAGTGAATTATATTGTCTTGTATATAGTTTCACTCAAAATTGGATTTTTATTGACAAGATGTAATTAGATATTTTTTACAACATCTGTACATTTTCTTCTAATGTGTGAGTGTCTATAGGGGCCGAAAAATACAGAGCTGAATTTCTTTTTTTCTAGCAAACTATATTATGATATTTTGTGCCTTTAGCTATGAAGCTGTAAGCAAAACCTTAGAAGCGGTTTACAGATGAGCAGAACGATGGTTTCATATCTAACAGAGATTAGCGTGTCTTGCACTACATTCAGACTCTAACATCATCTGGAGTTCTCGACTTCTTCTGCTTCGTATTTCTACCTAATGTCTTACTGATATAGATATGTCTATAACTTTTTAAATATTTTTATAGTGCTATTTTACATCAGTTTTATAAATTCTACAGCTTGCACATGAAGTTTCCTTGTTATAAATGTGTTATTTTTTATCTTTTTATCTTTTTATCGTTTTATCTCAGAGTTGGTTTTGCCATAAATAATATGCTGAGCATATATGATATGATCTGATATGATATATGATACATGATATGTTTTAATTCATTTTAATCATCTAAATTCAAATCTATAAATATATTAGTGTCATCCTGGTACATCACATTTAGTAAGGAAAAAAAAGGTTAATCCTTTTTTTTTAATATCTTTTAAAGGGAATGAAAAATAAATTAGATGTGAAATTTGAAGCACTTCTGAAAAGAGTAATCTTTCGTGTATCTGTACATTTTTGGCAGAATTATTTCTTTATCGTATAATTAGGTATATTTATAGACGGGTGACAAATGCTCCCTGAATCAGTTGCTGATTATGAAAATATAATTCATATGCTCTCCTGTGGGAGATTTTGGACTGACAATTAGTCTGCACTCTCCTCCACCGTCATCATCCAGATTCTAATTAACCAAACTTTTTATAGGAGAATGATGTTCATTCCTTTAAACACCAAATTTCTAGAATCTATGCCAAAGATATTCTGTTGGACTGTGATGAACACCTTACTAAGACACTTTACTTAGTTTTTTTTCATTGAACCTTTTCACCCGTCTATATGTATACGTATATATATTTTTTTACTGGAGCCATTATCTAAGCATGGTGCTCTTAACATCATAGCAATCCCCTGAATGTCGACTCATTTTTAACTGTAAATACGATTTCCTAAATATGTATAAAATATTTCTTTACTTCTACTTTGTTACATTTGCTAACTAGTCAATAGGAAATCTTTATTATGTTTATGAACCAAATCAATTCCTGTCTTGTCATTTCCCATCATGTAACCATGGTTGTAATAATAATATATGAACTGCAAAATAGTTTCGCTGTTTTAGATTAATATAAGACAATGCCAATATTTGCCAAAGAGAAACTGTTATCTTTTGTTAACTTCAAGGCTTTATACCTGCCGGTTTTATTAATGCAGTCATGAGGTGAATGTTTAATAATAGTCGATGTCTGTCAAGAACATAAGCAATAAATCTGATTGAAGAATTGTTTCCATTTGTAATTGCACTTAATCAAGTAGTAAACCTGTATTGTTATGTCAGATTAAATGGTCGTTTCTTTATGGGGAACACAGTGCCTTAGTGGTGATCATGTTTACTTCACAACTCTGGGGTTGGGGTTCATCCAGTTCCAATGAATAGTGAATGAGAAGGAGCCAAACGTATATCTTTACAGGAATTCTATTGTTTACGAGATTATTTGATTTTATATCTCCTCCAAAATATTTCCTTATAATAAATGTGTTATTTAATTGATATATTTCCACAACATGTACAGTATATTGTGTTGACTTCGATGTTTAGCAGTTTATTTTCAGCTGAAATATTAAATTAGCTACTCATACTTCATGTCTGCCAGCTTGCAAATGGTGGCTCAGTCATCCACGACTCATAGCTAATACAATTTTATATGGGTTCAATTCCTGCCTCTGTGTGTGTCTGGAGTTTACATGTTGCAACTTTGCTTTGGGGTTTCTATTTCCTGCCCCAGTCTCATGACATGCATGCGTTGTAGGTGATTGGAATCTCTACATTGTCAACAGTGTGTGTATAAGAGAGAGATTGTGCCATGTGATGGATGGGTTTGCACCTTGTCCAATGTGGTCCCTGACTTGTTCCTTGAGATCTTCTCTGCAATACTGTGGAGGATAAGTGCTACAAAAAATAGATGGAGATCTACTAGGAAATTGATAGCTTACTGTGGTCTCCAATCTGTTGTGGACCTTTGAGAGAGAGAGAGCGAGAGAGAGAGAGAGAGAGAGAGAGAGAGGGAGAGAGAGAGAGAGAGAGGGCAAGAGAGAGAGAGATGTGTGTGCAGTCTAAATCTGATGGGATCCAAAACTGTAGAGAGAGAGAGAAAGAAAGAAAGAAAAGGTTTAATCAGAATCAGAATCAGATTTATTGGCCAAGTGTGTTGACACACACAATGAATTTGGTTCCAGCAGTTTGTGACACTCAGAGGTACAACAGAGTGAGTAGAAAATATGAATATAGAATGAATAAAAAATATAAAATATGAGTATAGAATATGAACGATCCGTTATGTACATAAAGTGTGGGAGTGAAAAATGAAATCTGTAATCTGATTAAAAATGAGGTCAAATTCAATAGAATTATAGCAAGTGGCAGAAATATAACAATGTCTAGAAATAAAGAATAGGTAAAAATATTTAAAAGAAATAATATATGTGATTATTACACAGTCCACTCTCTCTCACTCTCACTCATTTTCTACCGCTTATCCGAACTACCTCGGGTCACGGGGAGCCTGTGCCTATCTCAGGCGTCGTCGGGCATCAAGGCAGGATACACCCTGTACGGAGTGCCAACCCATCGCAGGGCACACACACACTCTCATTCACTCACACAATCACACACTACGGACAATTTTTCCAGAGATGCCAATCAACCTACCATGCATGTCTTTGGACCGGGGGAGGAAACCGGAGTACCCGGAGGAAACCCCCGAGGCACGGGGAGAACATGCAAACTCCACACACACAAGGCGGAGGCGGGAATCGAACCCCCAACCCTGGAGGTGTGAGGCGAACGTTCTGTACACAGTCCAGAAGATCTAAAATACAATAAAGAGAGTTATTATGGTCAGCATGCAGATTATTAGGAAATGATCATATCATTTGATTATTTCACTTTTAACTTCATGTTAAATTAATTCCTTTACGTAACTGGAATGAACAAACAAATTACATTCTTCCACATTTCATCAGAAAACGTCACTAACTTTCCTTGGAAGAGGAAATTAAAGGTTAAAGAAAACGTACAATGGCATAAGAATGAACCCACTGTACAGGATCTCTCAAGGACGACATCACTTCCCTGCACAAATGCTTTTGCTAGAATTACTATAGATATGAAGATGAATTGAAATTTAATCAGACAAATTGCATTACAGTCATTACACCAAATCAGGATAATATGGGAATTCTGCCTAGAGTAGTAATGTCCAGTCTTATCTAGAAAGATTTGGTGTGGGTCCAGGCTTTCATTCCATCAAGGAGGAAGCCATCAAGCCTACTAACACAGATCAACTGAATAATTATGTGGCTAAATAAATATCTGAATAAATCCACAGCCCTTTGTGGATCTGATTGGACACTGCTGAACTAGGGCCAGGAAATCCAATCACTTTAAAATATAGTTTGTGCTCAATTTTCTATAAATAAATAAATAAATAATACAAAATCTTGATTGTGGAATAAAATGTAAACAGCAGCATGCAAGTACAGGTCTGGGCTTTATTAAAATAAGTCAATGCAAACAAACCAGCAGGATCAGATAACATTCAAAAACTATAGTTGGACAACTGGTCATGTGATCAGTGAACAGGCAAAGACATGGGTAAACAAATATATAATACATGATGAAGCCAGTGATTTAGTCAGGCACATATAAAGATGTGAATAAACTGGGATTATGGTATTGTGCAGGTCTTGTGATCATGGGTAGGGGATAAGCACAGATGGATAAGCACAGATGCTGTTATGGAGTAGGTAAACACTGCAGCAAAGAGCCTGTCAATTATTATTTTTCTTTTTTTTTTTTTGCATCAGCTATTTAAGAACCTCCTTATGTCCATTAGCCACGTTACATTCGAACAAGCTGTCCATAATGTTTGCAAAAAAATGTATATGCATAATATATAATGTGTATCATTACCAGGAAACAAGAAGAACACAGAGTATATACAGTTTTGAACTCTTCCAGTTAACTTCTTTTAAATCCCACATTCTGCCATATAATATCTTACCGGATGAGTCCAAACTGTATTCCCCAGGCCACTGAGAATATTTATGTCTTTAACAAGATGTTTAATGGGAATTCAACCAGTTTTTCAACTTTTCAAATGGTGTTGGTCACAACAGAGATTCAAGGCCAAAAGCTTTCTGAGGCCCTCTAGTGGCTGCCTGCGGTACAATTTTTAACCCCAGCCACTCCCATATTAGTGAATGATGAAGCAGCCAAACATTCATTTAAGATTTTTTTTTTTGCTTTCAATTAATGCAAATGACAGAGCAAAAATAAATAAATAAATAAAAATCTTAATTTATTTTAATAAAAACCTTTTTTTCAATTAGATTAAATTAGCTACTAATATTTACTGTGCTTTGATTAAAATAATGCATAATCAGTTACCTAGTAAATGGTAGCTCAGTCAGTCATGACTCAAAGCTGTAAAATCTCCTTTCAACAGTAAATTCAATATATTTTGTCAACGACTACAAATTAGGATTTTATGTAATAATTAATAATAGTGTACTAATCACTTTGAGTTAGCCGATGCATCGCTTTGAGTGCCGTATCTACTGTGTGAACTGGATTTAATTTTCTCTAGACCAAACAATGCTTCAGAATGGCACAATGAACCTCATTTATCATCCTTTTGCATCGTGTAGATTGATGGGGGTGTGTACATGATTTGTGAAAGCTTTCGTCCTGGCAATTATGTGAGCGTAACCATCTACCTAAACTTTTGCTCCAGAACAAGTAAAGTATTCTCTAATGGCAGTGGCTTCATTCAGCAGGATGATGCTCCCAACCAAGTGTTTATTTGGCCTCCAAACTCCCCTAATCTCAATCCGATAGAGCAGCTCTGGGATGTGCTGGAAGAACAAGTCCGATCCACTGAGGCCCCACCTCACAACTTACAGAACTGAATGGACCTGATGCTAACGTCTTGGTGCCAGATTCACATGTCAGTTTCACTTGTGGAGTCCATACCTTGAAGGCTCTGAGTTGTTTTGGTGGCATTAGGGGAATCTACACAATATTAGACATGTGGTTTTAATGTTATGGCTGATGATGTGAATGTTGATCCCACCGTAAAGTGTAAAGTGCATGTATTGATACCCATAAGAATCCTGATTTATAAATAAATCTGTTAAAATCCTGCTTGAATGAAATGCCTTATGAGAGTAAATGGCACCATGTCATTGGATGCTCAACATGCGGCCATCATTCTACAACAAACCTACATCTGTTATATACACTCATGGCTTGGCAATACCATGAACTGGTTAATTCGTTTCAGAATTGTTTTTTTTTTGGTCCTAGTAAACAACGTGTCTAGTGGTTGTTGAAGGATTGCTGATGTTGTAATTTTTTCAGCTCAGCTTGCATATGAAAATGAGTCTTATAATTGGACTGAAGGTTGAAAAATAAAACGAATAAACAAGGGTATGAGTCACATATCCAGTTACAGAAAATCTGGTTACAATTATTTTTAGACATTCTTACACTATTTAGACTTTATTAGTCAAATGCCATATAGGGAAAGATGATATTTAAATTTATTACTCTAGTTAAGTAATAAATGATGGCTGATATTAAGTAATTTGTCAGTTTCTTATGTTGAGCCTTTCTTGTGAAATGTGATGAAAGATGTCTTGAAAATTAGAAGCTTTAAAAGTCATGTCAGTTTTAGCTAGTATAAACCAAACAAATGAACATTCTTATTGTGAATCTGAGCCAGAGACAGATGGATGTAAGTGTACTCTTTTTATTTAGGTTTTCCTTTTTGTTAACATACAATGTTAATGCAAATAAAGGTTGAGAACACAAAACCAGAACACTGACAACTAGAATATAACTGGAAACATAATACGACAAATACGACTACTGTAGATTTAATTATAGTATAAAAAAAGCGTGAAAGACCTTACAAAGAAAAGTGTGAAAGTCTGACTAATGATGCATGACTGAACAATGTGTGTTAATAAATCATGACAGATTTATTAATAAGTAATATTTAAATAAATACGCACAGTAAGATTCATAGTTAATGGTTACGGACAAGATTTAAAACAGCTGCATTACCATGAGAGCAATTAAAAAAGGTTCACACACACACACAGACGCACACACACACACACGTTAGTATGTTAAACAACTGGAGGGATGACATGGCTCTCTCAATGGCCTTATTAATATACGTTATATGTATAAAATATTTTGTAATCTATATTTATAAACTAGGGACAAATTTATAGGTGATCTGTGTTGCACATGCTATGACACTCACACTATGATACACAACATTGCTTTTTTTTCTTTCAGTCAGTCACGTCCTGTTGATGTTTTAACATACTATCATGTAAATGTTAATGCTCAATACAAAAAGTGTTTATAAAATAAATAAATAAATGTGCAAGACTATGACTGCATTTTGTAATCATGATGATGACGACGTGCTGCGTATATGATCGACAAAACTGGATGACTTCATTCTGCCTGAAAACTGAATCTCACTTTATGCTGTGACATGGCTACAATCTGGTGTAAACAGCATGAATCCTTGTGTCAATGTTGCTTGGTGTCTTGGCTGTTGGCGATGTATTTGAGTGGTAAATTAATTCTTGGCACACACCAGGCTCAGTTTTCCAGTTCCACATATCTTGAATGCATACTATACACATGTGATAAGAGTAGGTTATTAAGATGGTCAAAATGATGCTGCTGAGATAATAGGAACCAAATATCCTAAACCCCTTTGGGTATATTAAGCATTACTCCAACATATTTTCCTACCATTGTTTGTCACGTAATCAAATCCCTTCATGTAAGCTCAAATTAGTCTGGCTAGTTTCTTTAATCTTTCATCAACAAAGCACTTCAGCCTACAGAATTGCTGCTCATTGCATGCTTATTTTATTTGCTTCATTGTTTAAAAGATAATGAGGTGCATAAAAAACCTTCTGAACTACTCAAACCAAAAGACACTGAGCTCAGATTTTCAAAATATGCAGTATACAGTATAAAGTGGTCACAAACTGTACTGCTTGTATAAATTGTAATGAAACTAAGACAAACAACATATCTCAATTGGCAGAAGAAGAGCCAAAGTACTGAAGAAAAAAGTTGAGACAGAGGTGTGCAGGTGAGGACAAAATGTGAGCAGACTTACAGGAGCAGGTGAGGACTCTAGCTTATTGCTTTGGCCAGTAGCCCAATCAAAAGTGGAGATGTGGACTAGAAATGACATTTACAGCATTGACAGATGCTTTTATCATGAGTGACTTACATTATTTTCTCTCATTACTGTATATACTGTACAGTACAACTGAGCAATTGAGTGTTAAGGGCCTTGTACAGGGACCCAGCAGTGGTAGCTTGGTGGACCTGGGATTAGGACTCGCAACCTTCCGATCGGTAGTCCAACACCTTAAACAAAATTCTGCATCTTTAAGGCTAAGAATGCAGTGGATGGTAGCTATGTTGAAAGGCAGCTTTCACAAGTTTGTTTCAAATGAATCAAAAGGGATCAAAAGTAACACATAGGTTCAGGTTTTATAGATGAAATTTTAATACTACAGCTTTGGATGTATTGTAACTATATACAAATATATTGTAAATAATTACTCATTATATCGACGGTGGCTATATTATGAAATGATTGACTGTTTCAGGCTCTTAGCATGATGGCAGATGGACAGCAGAGGGAGATGTAACGACCCATGAAGTTTAAATCTCTGCTCGAACTCAGAAATACAATTGAGCAGCAAATAAATTTGTATGATAAAGTATAAGAAGTATTTCTGCTGTTTTTACACTATATGTCAAATTTCTGAACTTCACCAAACTTATCAATTTATAAATCTATACATTTAAATTATATACTTCTTTTTCTAATTTTCTAAAGATATTTAATCTAATCAAATTATTTAAAAAGCTTCTTTCTGTATTAAATCAATTATTGTTTCTATGCAATTAAAATATTTATTTTTTATTATTATTTGTTGTTGCTGCTAATATTTATATATCGATCTTTGTTCTGAACTCTGTCTTTAAAGGGTTTAAGTCATTTCCACCAAGAAACAAAAATATCTCCTGTAGTGTTTTCCTTTTGAATTTTATCGTTTGTAAGGATTTCTTGTTATTCTTTTTATAGATTACCCAGTACTGAGCTCCACCAAACATGTTCTTTCCACCCACTTACAGTTCATTTCATTCCAGGTCTGAGTCGGATTATTTTACACAAAACCTATAACCACACTGCAAGGGTGATCTTAACAAATCAAATGTGAATTGAAATGTCCTTTCTTGGATTAGTTGGGTTAACTTAAACCATCTGAAATGCTTTTATATAACACGACTTCTCGCTGCTAAATAATCAATGTCTAAAATTTGCTTGTTAGCTATGGTATGGGTCGCTAATATTTATATAACTGAATCTTGAACCTGAATTCAATTATATAATTGAATCTCAGAAAATGAGGATTTATATACAAGATTCTTAAATTATATTTATGTTTTTTTTCCCCCTGAATTAAATTAATACTTATTTACTGATGCATACACGTATCTTGGCACTGGTTTGCGGTTTGCAAACATTTTTATAAACAAACAAAAACAAAAAGGCTAGAGACTTGATGCAGTTCAATTTTTTTTTCAATTTAAAAATGCTAATCGAACACCCACATAAATGCTGTTTCTACTTTCTCTTTTCTATTTCTTTTCTACTTTGATATTTTTAATTTTTGTGATATCAGCCATATCTGCGTCTTGAGGACTGCCATGAGCGTTCATACAAAAGCATGCATTTTTATAAATATGCACTTGTATGGATTGTCTGCTTATTAACTATGGACTAACTGAATTGGTTAATTGAGTTAGCTACTTAGAAATATAACTTCAGTTGCTTCCTGCATAAAATTAATGATCAGATCCTTTGACATATTGCAAACAAGCGTGTGTCTCATTAGTTGTCCGTTATTTTCTCACTTCACAGCAGGCACTACTGAAGAAAAAGGATTTTGTTCAGTATTTTGCTAAAAGCTTCACAAAACACTAATACTCATACTTGTTGCTACTTATTGCATACGAACGGATCAGAATTTTATCAGAACGGATCATTTATATCAAATAAACTTGAAATAATTTTGTGGTAATTTACAGTATAAACCACCAAAGAAAATGTTATAAGAAGATTTGAGAATTTCTCATTGTTATTTAATAACAGATAACAAATAATCTATTTAAAAGATCCTGTGGTTAATGGAAGTCAGATGACAAGACATACAGTAGTAATCCCAAAAGTGTGTCTTCTTCAAAGGAAATCTACAGTATAAGATTGTTTGGCATTGTTCCACAGGGATTGTTTTTTTTTCCTGTGTAATTACTGCAACAGTAAATGTGCAGCTATCATCATTATAACAGGAGACATTTTCTCAGTGAGCAGTCTTTGAAAGAATCCTTGCATTAAAGCTAAATTCTGCCAACTACAAAGTGAGCTAGGGCCGCCCTCTCGTTCTCTTAGGCATCGTGTTAGGTTTCACTGTCTACTCCTACACTGCGTTTGTGCTTAGACTACAGGATGTTGTGATGATCACTTGGCAATCTCTCTCTAGTATTTAGTCCAGCACAGTCTGAACTCAAGAAATCATGGCTGTTGATTATGTTCAGGTGGCAGGAGATGGCAAATGTTCATTTCTGGAAAATAAACAAGTGGAGATAAAATGAACATAGAGGAAATATTGAGCTTAATGTAGATCATAGAGAAGTTATGATTTGTTGAAATAAAAAATACCTTTGAATGACATTTAAACAAATCATAACTTCTCTATGATCTACATAGACAAGTTATGATTTGTTGAAATGAAAAATACCTTTGAATGACATTTAAACAACGCAAAACAAAAAAGAAGTTTAATTAGGTCTCATTCATTCATTTTTGGTGGCTGAAATATAATAGCGTTTGGAGTTCAGCTTTTTCTGCTGTAGAGGCATAGTATAAATCTATTTTAGAACTGATCTGACCTGTGATCTAACATTAGTCAGCTTTCACTAATACATCAGATTATGTTATTAAACAAGGGTGTCTTTGTATACTCCATAACCATAACTTGTGTATATATTTTGGCACAGAAAAGAATAAGAGCAATGGTTTAATTCAATTACCATATAATCAGTCATATTTTGCTCTCTGTCATGGATTCAAAAGGTCTAGTTAAGATTTAAAGTATGTAATTATCCGCCACATCAAAAAAGCAGATGGGCATAATTTGTGAGTACAGAACCAGACAGAAATCTGCTGCAATTTAAAGAGAAGCTGAGACTGAGAGTGTGATATGCCCCCTGGAAGAGTCCACATGCTGATCAGACTGCATGAGTGAGTCATTAGTGCTACTCTCAGTGGTAGATCTAGAACATTTTGCTTGGAGAGACTAAGGTGGGACACAGAGCCGGGGTGGAGTGGTCACATGACATGGATATTTAATTACACATTGTCTACATGGACAAATTCCAAATTTTTAGCTGCACACACACTTGCACACCTTTAATGATGCCAATTAGACTACAACACATGTCTTTAGACTGCGGGAAGAAACCAGAGAACTCAGAGTATGGGAAGAACATGCAAACTTGACACACAAGGCAGAGGTGGGAATCTTAAGGCCAACCCTCAAAGTGCAAGACAAACATGCTAACGCTTAGCATGTTAACACCGTGGTCATTTTACGTCTGACCTGATCATCTGATATCTCAGACATGATAAGCAAAAAAACTTTATAAAAAGCAGACCTAGGAATAAGCTTACTGAAAGATTTATTCTGCAGAAATTTTTTTTTGTATTTGTATGCTTTAGAATAATACAGCACTTTCCACAGGAAGGTTCTTCCCAAAGGCAAGGGCAGTCTTTCTGCAGTAGTGAAAATGCTTGGGTTTTGAATTCTTTTCTAATTTAATACAAACTTTTTATTACAAATGATCACTGACAACAACTCATGTAATATCTTAACAAAAATATTAAAAACATAAGATATTGAACATTTACTTTCATTGTTCTAAGTATTTAAAAATTCTAAAATCTTCTTTTTATCTCAAACGTTTGGTCACTAACATATCTGTCTGTCTGTCTGTCTGTCTGTCTGTCTGTCTGTCTGTAGGCGGATTAATACAATTTAAATATACTGTATAAGGGGTGCATTGCAGGGACACTGTCAGTATCTGAACCTGTTTAATTCTCCAAATACAATCTTCAAATTAAAAACTGATGCATGTGATCTAAACTGTGTGTTTGTTTTAGTCTTAACTAGTGTGTGTACAAGATTGTTCTGTTCACTTATAATGTGCTTCCCCATCATAAACCCAAGTATCAATATTGTAATTAAGGGGAAACAGAATTACTGCTAATGCTAAATGTATTTATTTATTTACAATGAAATCCAGATGCATCCAATGATGCAATATGTAATATACTATAATCTCTAAATCTCTAATATGTATACATGTTAAAAAGATTTTGCTTTTCTTTGAGAGCTGGCATTGCTTTGCAAAAATTCATGCTCTATTACAGTTACAGTACAGTAACTTAAACGGTTTCATTTTTGGCAACATATTAAAATGAAAGGACACACTCAGTTAGGAACAAGCAGCTTAGTATTGTGTGATGAAAATAATGTCGCAAATGAATAGATTTTGTTTCCTAAAATCCAAATTGAACAGCATCATAACAGTTCTGATAAAACAGTAGTGCCCATAACCACCCCAGACCACCCTCCTAACTCCAGTTGGGGATCTATTCAGAGTTTTATGGCAGGTGCAAGTATATCGATGAATAATATAGTTACTCACCCATTCCACTGAATTAATATCCGCTTCTGTTGCTGCTAACTAGGGCACCCAATGGTGTGAGCATGTGGTTCAATCTGTCCAATTAGTCATAAGAATGGAAATTCAAAAAGACATCTATTACATGTACATAATTTGACTATAATTTCTATAGCAAACAACTGACCATACACAAGTCATCCAGTTATTCTGGAGATAATTATATTAATATTTAGTGTCCAAGTTTCTAATACTTTGAAAAGAGTTAGTTATCTTTACACACTTTCCATGTACTGCCAGGCTAGAGCCATCTGTGCTGTCAACACCAATGCCTGTCACCAAGCTTCAGAGGTGCGTGCTTACACACACACACACACACACACACACACACACACACACACACATTTGGCAAAATCTTGTTTTTAAAATTAAATACACCAGACTTCTTTTGACCATTTTGTGGCATTGCCATGAAGGTAATTTTATGGATTACACACGGATACAATGAAAAATGGCTTCATGTGGTTTAAAGGTCACACAGCTGCTGAATCTGAGATACCCAAATCACATGTTCCACAATGCTCAAATTATCCGCTGTCCTTAGCAGTCATTCAAGAGCTTGGACCTTCTACAACTACCAGTACATGCACAAACACACACACAGGCACTGATTAGTGGCAGAAGTGCCAGTGGAACCTTAATTACACACCCCCTTATCTTTTTTCCTTAACTCGATCCTCTGTAATTAGTGGCGTCTCAAATCATCTGGATTTGGTGTCTTGGGAGTCCACAATCAATAGGCTTCTAATAAGAAAAGAGGAGTGATGCAGAACACTATGAGAAGTGAGAATAAATTAAAGTTCTGTTTATAAAACAGGTCATAAATATTTAAAATATTTAATTTAAATATTTATCTTGAAATACACCATTTTGTATGCAATATTGATTCATCCAAGGTTGTGAGACTGCATTTGAACATGCCCTGCAATTTTCAATCGATGATGGAACAAACAAAGCCAGTAGTCAGTGCTGGACTCAGGGTGGTGCTTCAAAACCCATCCAAATTGCCACGCAGTGATCACCAGCATCTCCCTGTCTATATGGCTGGGTATTTACTATTTGAACATTTTCCATGTGAATGAATTTGCTTTTAAAAGAATTTCTGCTTTATTCTATCATCTGTTTCCACCTAACTCTATCCTCAGCATCCACTACTCTAGCACCAATTACTTTCATATCCTCTTTTAACACATCTGTATATCTTGTCTTTGGCCTTCCTCTTGACCTCTTACCTGGCAGCTCCATCTCCAACATCCTTCTACCAATATAACCATCTCCCTCCTCTGTACATGTCCAAACCATTTCGATCTAATCTCTCTGTCCTTGTCCACAAAACAGCCAACCTGAGCTGTCCCACTGGTGTGCTTGTTCCTAATCCTGTCCATCCACATCACTCCTAAAGAGAACCTCAACATCCTCATCTCTGCTACCTCCATCTCTGCCTCAAGTCTTTTCCTCACTGCTACAGTCTCCAACCCATACAGCATAGCTGGTCTCACTACTGTCTTGTACACCTTTCCTATGATTCTTGCTGACACTTTTCTGTCACACAACCCACCTGACACTTTTCTCCAACCAGTCCAACCCACCTGCACTTGCATCATCACCTCTTTTCCACACTCACCGTCACACTGGATGGCTGACCAAAAAAAAACCTTAAACTTCTGAACGCTACTCACCTCAGCACCCTGTAACCTCACTGTTCTATTTCCCTCCCTCTTGTTAAAACACATGTTTTCTGTCTTACTGACTTTCATTCCTTTTCTTTCCAGAGCAGACCTTCATCTTTCCAGGTTTTCCCAAACCTGCTCTCTACTTTCACTACAGATCATCCGAAAACATCGTTGTCTACGAAGATACCTGTCTGACTTCATCTGTCAACCTGTCCATCACCTTAGCAAACAAGAAGGGACTCAATGCTGATCCTTGATGTAGCCCCACCTCCACCTTGAACTTCTTTGTCAGACCTGCAGCAAATCTCACTGCTGTCATACTCCTCTCATACATATCCTGAACTACTCTGAAGTACTTCTCTGCCACTCCTGACATCCTCATACAGTACCGTACTCCTCTCTCGGAACCCTGTCATATGCTTTCTCTAAATCCACAAAGATGCCGTGCAACTCCTTCTGACCATCTCTGTACTTCTCCATTAACACTCTCAGAGCAAAAATTGCATCAGCCTGGCTTCCACTACTTTTTTCCATAGCTTCATTGTGTGGCTCATCAACTTTATACTTCTGTAGTTGCTACAACTCTGCAAATCGCCCTTATTCTTAAAGATTAGCACTAGAACACTTCTCCTCCATTGCTTAGGCATCTTCTCACTCTTTAAAATCCTGTTGAACAACCTAGATAGAAACTCCACTGCTGTTTCTCCTAAACACTTCCACACATCCACAGGTATGACATCTGGACCAACAACCTTTCTGCTCTTGATTCACATCAAGATATTTCCTGCTCTACAATATTCACCTCTTCCTTTTGTCTTTGCCTCTCATTTTCCTCATTTACCAGCTCCTGAAAATATTCCACCTATCTTCTCTGCACATTCTCGTCACCTGTTAGCACTTTTCCATCTGTATTGTTAATCACCCTTATCTGTTGCACATCCTATCCCATCTCTATCTCTCTGTCTCACTAATATGTACAAGTCCTTCTAGCCTTCCCTTGTGTTTAACTTGGCATACAACTCATTGCATGTTTTCTGTTTGGCCTTTGCCATGTCGCTCTTCACTCTGGTCTGTGATTCCTTGTAATCCTATCTATTTTCTTCTGTCCTTTCTATGTCCCACTTATTTTTAGCTAACCTCTTCCTCTGAATGCTGTCATGTACTTCCTTGTTCCACCACCATGTTTCCTTATCTTCTTTTCTTAACACCAACCTGCCCATCGCCTCCTCATCACTTCTGTTCGCCTCACCAACATGCCTGTTGAAGTCTGCTCCAATCACTACTCTCTCCCATCTGGGAATGCTTTGTAACACCTTATCTAACTCACTCCACAATCTCTCCTCTTCGAACTCACAGCCTACTCATGAAGCATAACCACTGACAACATTCATCATCACCCCTTTAATTTCTAACTTCAAAATGATTACCCTGACTCTTTTTTCACCTCTAAAACATTTCTCACTCTCAACTCATCCTTCAGAATCACTCTTACCCCATTTCTCTTCCTCTCCACACCATAATAAAACTGTTTATATCCCCCTCCAATACTACGTACTTTGCTACCTTCCTTCTCTCCATCATGTCTGCAAGCATTTTACCTTTCCCATTGTACCAATGTTAAGTGTCCCTATCCTCAGACCTGTAGTCATACCTTACTCTTCTCTCTCTGTCTATGAACCCTTATCCCTCCTCTCCTTTCACGGCAACAGTAGTCCAATTTCCGCTATTACCCTGTAGGTCATCAGTGCAAGTGGCGGTTGTTGTTAACCCAGGCCTCGACCAATCCGGTATGGAATTCACATAGACAATTCCCATGTTTAGATTTGGCACGTTTTACACCGGATGTCCTTCCTGACACAACCCTATCACTTCCACATCTCTATTTATCCAGTCCTGGGACCGGCTCACTGGCTTGCAACCCCTGTAGCTAGATTAAATTTTAATTCTGATACTCAAGGATAATTAAATCTAGAGCTGATAGAAGTTCAGTAAATCAGCTGTTGGTCAAATGTAACTTGCAGAGGTAACTTGCAGTGAGAGGTGTGTTGGATAGACTGCTTTAACACAAATTGAAATGTGAATTTAATTTAACTACCATTTCTTTTTTGTGCATGTTCTCTCCTTATGGTGTGGATGTTCAGGGATGTAAAATTCAACCTATCCTGGAATGGCCACACCCCAATACTATCTAGCTTCAACGGGGTCTTCATAAAATGTTTCAGTATATTAAAGCTCTTCTGACTACTCTCCTCAAGGACACCTCACGCAGGCTTCAAACACTCATTCACTACATCTACAGTAAGCCAATTGGATCCTACCTTGTGCCTTTTGTGGTAGAGGTGGACACCTCTGAAGTGGGAGTCAGGGTTGTCCTGTTCAAATGGCAAATTTCAATTCTCACATACCACATTTACATTTACATTTACAGCATTTGGCAGATGCCCTTATCCAGAGCGACATACAGTGTCGCTTAAATCTATATCATTAGAGTGCTTAAATCTATATCATTGGATATATTAATGCTGGTTCACTAGGTTACATACTTAAGATATTATGAGTTTAAAACATTGTTCAAAGTTACAATGAAAAAGTTTCAAAGGTTTTTTTATATAAATGCAAAAGATAGGGAACGAAATGCTAGTTGAAGTGTTTCCCGAATAAGTAGGTCTTAATCCGCCGTTATAAAATAGCCAGTGACTCAGCTGTCCGGACCCCTAGGAGAAGTTCATTCAACCACCTTGGTGCCAGAAGAGAAAAGAGTCTTGTAGTATACTTGCCTCTTACCCTGAGAGATGGTGGAACCAGTCGAGCAGTGCTGGTAGATCGGAGGGTGCGGGGTGCAGTGCGAGGAGTGATGAGGGCTTTGAGGTAAGAGGGAGCTGGTCCATTTTTGGCTTTGTAGGCCAGCATCAGTGTTTTGAATCTGATGCGTGCAGCTACCGGAAGCCAGTGGAGGGATCACAGCAGCGGGGTGGTATGCAAGAACTTAGGCAGGTTGAAAACAAGCCGTGCAGCTGCATTTTGGATCATTTGCAGAGGACGAATTGCGTTCATAGGTAGACCTGCCAGCAGTGTGTTGCAGTAATTCAGTCTTGAAATGACAAGAGACTAACCCTAACCCTGAGCAGCCTGTGTGGACAAAAATGGCCGAATCCTTATAATGTTGTAGAGAAGAAACCAACATGAGCGAGTCACATGAGAGGAAAAGGACAGTTGATTGTCCATGATTACCCCAAGGTTGCGAGCTGTGGCTGAAGGGGAGATCAGTTCGTTGTGCAGGGTCATGACCTGGGGATGAATCACCTGGGATGAACAGCAGTTCAGTTTTCCTAGGATTGAGCTTTAACTGATGAGCGGTCATCCATGATGATATTTCTGCCAGACATGCTGAGATTTGATCAGAAGCTGTGGTATCTGAGGGTGGTAAAGAGAAGATAAGTTGTGTATCATCAGCATAGCAGTGGTAAGAGAACCCATGTGAGGAAATAACTTCACCAAGAGAGTGAGTATACAGCGAGAAAAGAAGAGGACCAAGTACTGAGCCCTGTGGGACACCAGTGGAGAGTCTGCATGTCCATGTTACCTGATATGAGCGTCCTTCCAGGTAGGAAGCGAACCATTCCCAAGCTGATCCACAAATCCCAAGACTCCCGAGGGTGGACAAGAGAGTCTTGTGGTTGACCGTATCAAACACTGCTGAAAGGTCAAGGGGGATAAGGACGGATGACAGTTTGGCTGATCTAGCATGGAATGATCTTCTTTAAAGCCAGAACTTGGAGGGATGTTCTGTGAGATCTTGGGATCTTGGAGGGATGTTCTGGTTGGGATCTTGGAGGTTGTTCTGTGAGAGATAGACAGACAGTTGATTATAGACAATGCGTTCAAGAAGTTTTGAAAAAAATGAAAGAAGTGATACCGGTCTGTAGTTACTGATGTGTGATGGATCCAGAGCAGGTTTCTTTAGGATGGGAATAACCCTTGCTCTCTTGAAAGTAGTTGGTACCTGACCAGATGCTATGGATCTACTGATGATAGTAGTAATGAGAGGCAGAAGGTCTTGCGAGATGGTCTGGAGCATAGTGGAAGGGAAGGAGGGAATCCAATGGGAAGGAGGTAGGATTGCAAGACTGGATGAGTTGTAAAATATCTTCTGCCACAGTTCAGAAATGCGACAACAAAGGAGCGGGGGAATCCATAATGTGAGATGGAAGTGCAGTCCGGGCAGAAGTAAAGGTCCTGCAGATTTCCTCAATCTTCTAATGGTAGAAAGAAGCAAAGGGGGGTTGAGTAGAGAAGAGATGATGTTGTGGAGCTTCCGAAGGTCTTGTGATGAAGTTTCAAGCTTTTCATTGTAGTAGGAAGTCTCGGCAGAAGTCACATCTGAGGAGAACTTGGCCAGGAGTGTACGGTAAGAATCAAGATGTTTCTTTCACTTTCTCTCTGATGATCTTAGCTCTCTTCGATTGTTGCGCAGCACATCTGAAAGCCAAGGAGCAGAGCAAGAAGTTTTCTTGGGTTTAGTGGACAGAGGGCAAAGACAAAGAGATGAGAGGAAAGTATCTGTGGCTGAGTCCAAGGGTAGTGAGGAAAAAGACTCAGGATCAGGAAAAGAAGAAAGAGTGCCAGAAGCTACAGAAGAAGGGGAGACAGAGTGAAAACCAGGTCCAGGATATTGTCTCCTTTGTGTGTGGGGATGTAGCTGTTGAGTGTCAGGGCGAATGAGTCGAAATGAGTCAGGAGGGAAGAAGATTGAAGCTTGTCAGAGGGGAGGTTGAAATCACGAAGCACTGTCAGAGGGGAGCTATCGAAAGGGAAAGCACTAAGCAATGTGACCATTTTTTCCAGGAAGTCTCCTAGGGGACAAGGAGGGTGGTGGACAACAATGATAACAAGGTTGATTGGAGATGTGACTGAAATGGCATGGAATTCAAAAGAGGAGATGGTTAAATGAGACAAAAGGAGAGGTGTAAAGCATCATCTCTTTGACAACAATAAACCTGTACCACCACCCCTGCCCATTTCTTGTGGGAATACCAGCCAGCCAGCTCTCCCCTCTCTTAAGACAGCTACCAGCATGAGCTTTTTCCAACACCCTTGAGCTATGCGATATTGGCCATTGTCACTGTGACTGGGAGGGAAAAGAAAGCATGCCCTCTATCGCCATAAAGAACATAGGCAATTTGGCTCTCTTGGACACTTGTGCAATAATGACTGGTGTCATTGGGATTAAAACTCATAATCTTCTGTTTAATGATCTTTCTGTTCTGGATTCCCAGGATTTTTCTCTAAAAAGCTCTATTGTCTTTAGAAATTAATAAGAGCACATAACGATTCCAGCTTCAAATAACCAATGAAACCATGCCCCTGCTTAGTGTACACTATATTAAAAGCATGAAAAGGACACTTAGTAGAGAACATGAGTTCTCACATTTGAGGTAGAACAGAGACGTTTGAGAAGAACAGTTATTATGTTTTTATCAAAACCTTCTTACAGCATGGTGATGTTTTATCTAAGACCTCACTATAACTTTCATGAATCATTCTGTCATATGTGATTGGTTTCTTGGCGTCTACATTGGTTGTGATCCATTCTTTATTAGAAAGGAGAAAGCCTCTGTCTGCCAAGCCCAACCCGGCTAGTATTATCTCTTTGGATTTTTTTCTTGTTCAGGATACTGACAAGAACAGCATACATTGTACATGAAAGAGCAATAGATGTAATAAAGTGTGAAGAGAGATAGACAGAATGGTGTGAATAACCTTGCGCCTGAATAGAAATCAAGATCTAATGGTCTGCTTTTCCCTCTCTTTTTTTTTCTTTCTCACTCTATAAATATCTCTGTCTATGTAAAGCATCAGAGGAGGTTGTTTCTCCATGGGAGATTTGTCCATCACACATGATAGACAAATCACACCAAAGAGTCCATTAACTTCAAAGGAGGAATGGCACAGAGTGTTTCAGAGGGCTTAACTCATCCTTTTAGCTTATATTTAGCTGCCGTTCACATGTTTATGAACTAAATGCTGAAACAAACACATGTACAGTATACACACACATTTGTCTGACAATCCTTGTAATGACCTTCCAGTTTCATAATTATTAATGCAGCCACTTAATGCAAAGCTAAAAGTGCCTGATATTCATTTCTTTATGAGAATACTATCCTTTAATCCCTGGAAAGATATAAAAGCAGACACAGACACCCAGACACACTGAAAAGCTCATCCCAACATCTCAGGGTAAAATACAGTAGCACACAATCTCAGGTCGCCAGATGCTTTTACACATTAATTCAAATCTTCTGTTCAAAATGCCAAATTTTCAATGTTGATGTGATAATATTGTGTACAGTTGGGCCTGCAGATACACTTGAGATGATGTGGTGGGATGTGGGATGTTTTGAGGAAGTAAGTGAGTACAAATGGTGAGTGCTGGGAGAGTATTGTTGCCTAAAAGTCATTGTGACTGAAAACTTAGGACAAATATTTCCCAAGGGAACACTTCCACATCTAATTTCTGTTTTTATGGTTTGACTATTGGAACTGTACATCCTCATATTTTTGTCTCCACACATTTCAGACAAGATAATGTAAAATGTATAATTTTAATAATGTATGTCGATGCTATCACAGAAAATCATGTTTCAGAAGATTTATTTTCAACAAGTGTGAGATGTTCCTGTTACATGCAGCGGTTATTCTTCCATTTTTAACAAATGTTTCAATCCACAATAGCTATGGTACTGTACTATATGTCAGAGGCATGTAAAATATCCATGTGTCACAAACTGTGTCACTTATGCGCATCAGTGAGGTAAACAGACTCCGTAGGAATACACTGAAATCATACAACCACATATTCAATGCAGTCTGAATTTTATTTAAAATTACACACTACAATGAGGCAAAGTGTATCAAATAGTTTGGATAACTGGAAGAGAGACACATGTGTTGTTTGTTCACGGTTTTGTGTCATGTTTATGTTTTCGTTACAACTGCGTCCACTTCCCAAACTTCACACACTTTTACACGGTCCCAAACTTCACACACTTACAATGGACACTTACATGATGTATATGTTGTGAATCTGGGGTAAGACTGAGCTCCACTGTCAACATTTTACAGCAAATTATGGTATTTCAAATCGAATTAGATTTCAAACTAACATGTGCATCATTTTGTTTTTGATGACTGATTTTTTCCGAATATTATCATGCCGAAAGTCAGTTGGTAATATTCACCAGGTTATGCTGTTGGCATTTTAAAATCCTGATGCCTTTGCCTCTTTTAAGCCCCTGTCCCTCTGTGCACATCTTTTGTCAGGTCCTAACAAACCACAATGAACAACAGCATTTCTAAATCCTAAATTCTGTATTAGCAGTCTGTAAGTTGTACAAAAAAAATCCTTTGTTTACCATAACAGATGTAGGCTTTCTGTCAGAACAGAGCGATGCGGTCACAATGCAGTTTGAATGTTTTTCAGACAGCAATATTGCTGCAGCTGACTGTCGGTATGAGACTCTGATCAGATGGATCACAGATTGAAACTCATTTTGTGAATGTCGGATGCATGTGCTGTTCAAAGTCTGAACCACATGCTACATGGTTTTTCCACTCTCTGTCACATAGCAACAATGCCGTATCCATAGAAACAGGTATAAACTTAAAATAAAGTGTGTCTATATTGGTTTCTTCTCTTTTGCCAAACAAAATTTCTCTCATTTTGAATTGTAGGTGTCTCTGTAAACGTTTTCTTTTAATATGTAGGTTGCCAATATTGGGCAACAGACAGTATGAGAAAATGTCACCTTTCAATTTAGGTCTCCTCTGATACATCATTTGTCAATCCCACCCATAAAAAAAGATACATTGCAAAATATATACTGAAGCGAAACAATTCAATTTGCAAACAGTTTTCAGCTAAACTACATATTTGAATGTTGCCTCATCATTTCTTCCACATTAAACACCATTAGTCTTTGTCTCTTGTAATAATCTCATGGTTTATTTGATCATTGGCATGGTTTGCTCATTACTTACCCCCAGCTCAAATGAAACTCCAGTACTGGAACTCATTTGGTGAAATTACATTGTCTTGCAAATTGAGTTATAACCGTTCCTTTTGGATGCGTGTGTAATTTGTCTTTTTGTTTTTTAACACCAGAATCAGAATGAATGAAAATTCTCAGGAATATGCAACACATACCACTATTCTCATTGATAAGCCTCAATAGTCAGTTTTTCTATTTATACACATTTAATTTATTACCTTTTTATAGATTTACTTTATTTAGTCTTACTATTACAGCAGAGTCTGCTACCTACAGATTAATTCTATTAAAAGTACAAATTATTCAACAATAAGTAAATTATTGTCTGCTACAACACACATCCTCACTGCATACATCTTTGTCGAGACGCTCTCAGAAATAGCTGAATGGAGTCACTGCTCTGACCCCATCAGTCTTAACCTGAATTAGATTTCAAATGTCTGTGTAGAGACGGCAACAATGTGACTGCCACACACAACAATCAGGTTTAAACGCCTTGATGGACCAGTGGATCCTTTAAAATTTTCTCTACCTCATTTTAGGTCATTGCAGTAGCTGAAACCAGTGATTTCAACCATACCATGATTTGTGGTGCCATTCGGGCTGGTTTTAGTATTTTTCATAATGGCCTTCATAATCTCCTGGGATTTTTACACAGAAATCTCTGTAGAGTTTACTCATAATGGGGCTATAAATAAAAAACATCCAGGGAGCAGAAGTGGATTGAAATGCCTTGTTGATGAAAGAGTTCAACAGAGAATGGACAGACAGGTTCGAGCTGACAGAGGTAGTGTGATGGTGTGGGGAATCATTTCTTGGCACATTTTGGGTTCATTAAATCCAATCAACCATTGCTTGATTACCACCATGTTCTTGAGTATTGTTGTTGACCATGCACACAATTTACCCATCTTATAATGGCTACATGCAGCATTATAATGCACCATCTGAAAGTCAAATTCTTCGCAAATTGGTTTCATGAACATTACAATGAGTTCAGTGTTCTTCTGTGGTTTTCTGAGTCACAGGATCTGAATTCAGTAGAACACCTTTGGGATGTGGTAGACCAGATGATTCACACCATGAAGTGCACCTGAAACATCTGCAGGAATTACATGATGTAATCATGTCAACATGGTCCTGCATCTCAAAGAATTGAAATCTATAATCACTGCACAATTTATAAAACAATATTTCCTTTGGCTCATGTGACAAATCATTCAGCCAATTTCACCAATCTATTATTTGAATACACTGATCTTCATTTGACTTCTCACTTGTAAGCCAGTTATACAAACACTACTAGTGAATGACATTTCCAATCCTCACCCTCCCCAGTCAACCAAGTGAGACCCTTGTGTGCTCAGACCCTGGGACATCAACCCGAAACACTAATCTAACCCTAACTATTAAGGAAAACAAACAGCAAAATCACATTTTTGTAAAATGTATACCTAAAATTTAACTAAAATAAAAGTTATATTGGTAAAAAATATTCAGTACAACTGTTGGGTCAGTTACCATATGGTTCAAAACATTTTAAACAACTCTGTTTAACAGATAAATGAATACTCTGGATTTTGGAATTTGACTCTGGATTTTCCATCAGCTGTCTCTTTAAGGACATTTAATGATTTTAATCATTGATTTAATGATTTTAATAATCTTGATTTTTTTTTTCTTCAAAACGGTTTACAATGTTTACTGTATGGCTTTCTAAGGAGTAAAATTCAGTGTAGTCAAATAGCCAGGAAAAAGTAAATTGGTTCAGCTTCAGATCTCACTGTTAGGACTGAGAGTTTGGTGGACTTAAAATCAACAAGCATTTGTATTATTTCAAACAAAAATAACAACTGTAAATGGTATCAAAAAACAATACCATACACAATTTCCTCTGTGATAGAAAGTAGTTGAGGACCTGTCAGGACAATCCCGATATTTAGACATCTCTCCTCTTAAAGGGTTTCTGGAATCAGAGTAGTTTAGAGTTTAAATTTAATGTTAAAAAACTTTTTGGTCACATCCACTTCAGGGACAGATACGAATACAAATATTTAGAACACTAAACAGATTCAGATAGTAGAATTGCATAGTACCTGTATTCCACCATCACCCAGTGATAAACAGCTTTGTTTGTCACTGATTAAGACTCAGATTTATTGATGCCATGCTAGAACAATATGATGAATTGCAAACATCTTTGCTATTGCAAATTCTTTTGGTGTTTCTCGTGAAGACCTCATATTAGTCTAGACACTCTGGTCTAGTGTGTATTTATTCACACTATTAAGTGGTGTTCAGATCACGAGACAGAAGCATCTGCTTGTTGTACGTTGGTTCTTAACCCTAATCTTAGAATATAATAATACTAATGGGAAGACCCATTAGCCACACAACCAGTATACTGAGATAATATAACATGAGCCTACTGCTTGTGTGAGGAGGGTAACAAGGTCAGTGTGCTATTGTTCCTTCAGAAGACCCAGGTCCATAGTAACAACAGAGTCTACCAGTCCATAGTAACAACACTTTTCACAACTCTAGCTGTAAAAGGGGAAAAGGGAGAATTCAATCAAGCTTGTACTTATACTAGGGCACTTGAAAAAGTCTCATATAAGAGTCTACCATTGCTGTACCTGTTTTTTGTTAAGTAAATGATATTGTGTGTGCCATCCTTTCCATTGCAGTAAACAGTGAAAGGAGACTAGATCACCTAGACTAGATATTAGCACAAGCACATTTCCTGTATTTAGGAGGAAATGTATGAGGAAGAAACATTGAGAGAAACCAGACTCAAAGGAACCTGTTCTCATCTGGGTGACAGTTGATTGACTATAAATAATTTCCTTTCTATAACTGTATACAGTCAAGTGCTATGGCGTAACCAGGAGCTTTTGAGCAACATAAGTCAGCTACTAAGGACCACCACCAAATACGACTGCTCACCTTGAAAGTAAAAGCCTCCTGCTTATTTGACCATTTTGTTGTGACCCTGAGATCCCAGTCATAAATCACATTTCTAGTCTTAAACAGATGCAACATGAAACATTTTGGGACGCTAAAAGTAATAAGTGTAACCTCCTAACTTTATATCTGTATTTGTTCCCTTTCATGTATCTGTTCATCTTCTGATTACTATGTTTGTAATTTGTTCCATTTCTATTACACACATAAACACATGCAAAACAGCCCAAAGGTTTGGTGCACGGTGCCTAAATTGCATGTTTAGTCTAGTACACCAGTTTTTTAAACATCATGTAAGATTTTCATTCACAATGCTTTAAACAGGTCTAAACAGCTTAATCTGTCTAGCCATGTGGATTCCTCATATTCCAGTGGCTACTGCATATGAGTTTATGCTTTCATCACAGACAAACACCCTAATTTAGCAGATTGTTATAATTATATGTCTGAGTGTGGGAAGTGATGTGATGGTGTGCGAACATAAATGATGTTTATAAAAAAGCTATCACGCAGACCATTTCCAATATAGAATAGAATATCCAAAGACGTGTGCTCTCAGCATGACTGTATTACTGCAAAACAATATCAATAAGCCATCAGAGTTTCACCCTTTAATGTAAGTCCATTGAACAGAACATCAAACTGATTGCATTATTGAACAAATTTGAGCCTCCTGTCTCATTTTAGCAGCATGACAAAAAGCAACCTGCTAGATCTACCACTTCTTGTCTGCTTTCCACTATTGTGCATATCAATCTTCTTGACAAGAAAAAAAAACTGCCACAGCTGGTTATAATTACAACCCTGCAAATCTGCAATTGCTATAGTCTTTGAGTGCTAATTGATTCTGACACACCATCTTGTTCTACTAAAATCCTCTCTGAATATCAAGTGCACTGTCAGCTTTGGAATTTAACAAGCACTGCATACGCTCAGACACCAACGTTTTCTGCAGGCCATGTTCTCATTTTAATGGAAACAGTTGTTTCTGGGGCCAGACCAACAAAGTAAACAAGTCACACATCAGTGTAATAAATTTCACAATACTTCATGGCATTTAAAAAGACACTAAAAGCATTGAATGATTTCATGCACCTGAACACTTAAGAGCCTTGCTGTTCCATTAGCCATGATAACCTCTCATTAAAGATCATGCATAAATACCTGAAAAATAAAAGCCATCAGCTATCCTGTTCAGTAACGACGTTTGCATTTAAGATTGAAGTTAATATTCTGTGAAGGTTTTATGGCATGGTTGAGCTTAAACAACGCTGGGACTCAATCAAACTGCATCAACTTAGAAGTTTTTAACCAACCGATGCTCCTGAGTGTGTATAAATATATAAATAAGAGTGACATGGTGGACTTACAAAGATAGGTGCATGTATAAAGGCAGGAATAAACACAAAAAAAGCTTAATACCATCACGAATCTAACCACAATGAGCGTCAAATTGTGGCCAATTTGGAGATTTTTTTCACCAAATTTAGCGGCTTTCTCATTCTCTTTTTTTTGCTATTAGGAGCTATTCTGACTTCTTTAAGAATAAGGGTGATGTGCAGAGTTGCAGCAACTATAGGGGGATAAAGTTGACGTGCCATACAATGAAGCTGTGGGAAAGAGTAGTGGAAGCTAGGTTAAGGAAGGTGGTGGAAATTTGTGAGCAGCAGTACGGCTTCATGTCCAGAAAGAGCACAACAGATGCAATTTTTGCTTTGAGAATTTTGATGGAGAAGTATAGGGATGGTCAGAGGGAGTTGCACTGTGTGTTTGTAGACTTGGAGAAAGCGTATGACAGGGTGCCAAGAGAAGAGCTGTGGTACTGTATGAGGAAGTCTGGAGTAGCAGAGAAGTATGTCAGAGTGGTGCAGGACATGTATGAGAGGAGCAGGACAGTGGTGACGTGTGCTGTAGGTCAGACAGAGGAGTTCAAAGTGGAGGTGGGTCTGCATCAGGGATCGGCTCTGAGCCCCTTCCTGTTTGCTATAGTGATGGACCAGTTGTCAGAGGAGGTCAGACAATTATGTTTGCAGATGACATTGTGATCTGTAATGAGAGCAGGGAGCAGGTGGAGGAAAACCTGGAGAGGTGGAGGTTTGCGCTGGAGAGAAGAGGAATGAAAGTCAGTTGTAGTAAGACTGAGTACATGTGTGTGAATGAAAGGGAGGGAAGTGGAACAGTAAGGTTACAGGGTGAAGAGGTGAAGAAGGTACAGGAGTTTAAGTACTTGGGGTCAACAGTCCAGAGTAATGGAGAGAGTGGGAAAGAGGTAAAGAAGCGAGTGCATGCAGGTTGGACTGGGTGGAAAAAAGTCTCAGGAGTTCTGTGTGATAGGAAAATATCAGCGAGAATCAAGGGGAAGGTGTACAGGACAGTGGTGAGACCGGCCATGCTGTATGGTTTAGAGACAGTGTCACTGAAGAAGAGACAGGAGTCAGAGCTAGAGGTAGCCGAGCTGAAGATGTTGAGGTTCTCTTTGGGAGTGACAAGATTGGACAGGATTAGGAACGAGTACATCAGAGGGACAGCTCATGTTGGACGTTTGGGGACAAAGTTAGGGAGGGCAAATTAAGATGGTTTGGACATGTTCAGAGGAGGGAGAGTGAGTATATTGGTAGGAGAATGTTGGACATGAAGCTGCCAGGCAGGAGGCAAAGAGGAAGGCCAAAGAGGAGGTATATGGATGTAATTAATGAGGATATGAAGCTAGTGGGTGCAAGTGTTGAGGATGCAGAAGATAGGGATAGGTGGAGAAAGATGATTCGCTGTGGCGACCCCTGAAGGGAAAAGCTGAAAGAAGAAGAAGAAGGAGCTATTATGACTACATTTAAATATCAATTTAAATATTCATACATAATAAACATGCATTGATAACCAAGCACACCATTAAATAATAAATAAAGAAAGAAAGAAAGAAAGAAAGAAAGAAAGAAAGTATGAAATTGCCTAGCTCTTGGGACTGTGAAGTCTATCCTTTACGTAAAATATAGACTTTTGGTTGCAGCAATATCTGTTGAAATTACACGTAATGTAATTCAGAAAGTTGTGTCAATGCCATCATAAGAGCAGAAAGAAGATCCCATTAAATACCTTTTTATCCTGTTTAAGTTAATATAAGCATGCTGTTACTATTTAATATACACGTCTATGATGTGTTGGTGGTGCTTTTTTATTATGCATATATATAAACCTGTGTAAAGTGTGCTTTCTTATTATTTTTGAGACTTTTGATGGTTTCTGGAGATTTTAAGAAGACTGATATGATGTGTACCCTGCTGCCGAGGTATTAAATCACAGGGGATTAATAAGAGGAGAACCAAACACAAGAAAAGGGGAACAGGTGAGATCAAATAAAAGTCTGGTGATTGAGGTCGTGAGAATGCCAGTGGCTGTTGTAGTCCGCAACAGCCATGTTTGCCGGTTTGCCCATCTTATTTTTACACGATTTGAAAAAATTCCACTTCTGTCTTTCTTTTTTTTTCACCGTTTCTGTAATCATTGTAATCATGTTTCAAGCACTTTTTATTTTTCTCATTTTACATGTGATCAACGCAACAAGTGCAGTGAAACACAGAGTATCTGAGACTTGCAAAAAGGCAGAGCCCTACACCTCCTGAGGCCTTCCTTTCTCTAGTAAAACATGTACTAAAAATAAATATGTTAAATAAATATGTTAAATAACATATAAGCTAAAAGGATCCGATAGTCTTTTATAGGTCTTTGATTTATTACTAATTTTCCCAGGATAATCAACTTCATTCATTCATTCATTTTCTACCGCTTATCCGAACTACCTCGGGTCACGGGGAGCCTGTGCCTATCTCAGGCGTCATTGGGCATCAAGGCAGGATACACCCTGGACGGAGTGCCAACCCATCGCAGGGCACACACACTCTCATTCACTCACGCAATCACACACTAGGGACAATTTTTCCAGAGATGCCAATCAACCTACCGTGCATGTCTTTGGACCGGGGGAGGAAACCCCCAAGGCACGGGGAGAACATGCAAACTCCACACACACAGTGGCGGGAATCGAACCCCGACCCTGGAGGTGTGAGGCGAACGTGCTAACCACTAAGCCACCGTGCCCCCCCCCCGGATAATCAACTTCTATATATAAAATTCTATTCATGTAAGGTTTATCATTTTGAACAGCATATAAGAGGATGTCTCTGTATTTAAAAAAGCAGCAACAAGTTACTTCAGTATCGTTTTGATATATTGTATATGTGCACACGTCAATATTTCACTTTGAAAGCACCCAGTGGAAGGATTTCCTTTCTCACTCAGTATTGATCTATCATGAGAGATGTGGCAGGATGCTGACTCGCTGAGAGGTCTGTGTCGACTCCAGTGATTTCTCAGTTTATGCTCTATTAAACATATTTTCTTAGTAAACATTGGGTGGGATATGTTCTTTCTTTTGACCTCTATTTGTTAGATATCAACTAAACAACTATCCATTTCTATGTTCATGTTCATCAGAGACATCAGGTATTCAATAACTACACAGATTCTTGATATAAACAATAGTTGAACTATTTTAAAATAGCAATAAATTGAATAAAAGTCATGAGGAAATAGTCCATCCATCAATTTTATCTTTGCTATGTTTCTATATTATCAGGGCTTAAAAATCAAGAAAGACAAGTGTCAAAAATAAATAAATAAATAAATAAATAAATACATACATACATAAATAAATCTCAGTATGTAGTCATTTATTTAAAATCGCAAAGCATTCTGAATCCATCCCTTAGAAAAACACACTATAATTCAGTAACATGTAGAACCAGCAAAACATTATCAGCCTCTCACACTGTTTTGTATAACTCTTGCTCTTCTTAACAACATTGTGTTTTGAGGGCATCTGTTTATGCAAAGCACCTTTAAAATCCTACCATAAAATTGAAAAAGAAATTATTGATTTATCAATAGAATGAAGTAGAAGAATGAAAAGAGTTATATTTTTGTTCAAAGCATCTCATTTACATGCCAGACACAGTATCAGACACAATTGTCCGGCAAGCATTTTCAACCATTTTCAACCTTCAACTTGTACGTTTTCATTTACATTATTCCTTGATTCACCTTTTTTTTTTTTTTTTTTTTGGACCTCTTGGATGCATTAAGGTGGTGCAATGTTATCTTTCTTAGAAATAAGCACTGAGGGATACACAACTCTGTGCTGCTTGTTTCACAGACATTTCCTGAAATGGCTGCCTCTGACGGCTATACACAATCAACCTGTCATGTACAGCATGAATAAATTGAATTTGCCTTTATCCAGGCACCTAGCATGAGCTATCATTTCCTGAGATCTTCTAGAATATCAAAAACATTGAAGGAAACAGGGTATATAAATATGGTACCTAATTAGGTCTTCCTTAGATATGCAAAGTGTGAACATATAAACTCTATTTTATTTATTTATTTGTTTTTTCATTAGATTTAAAAGTATACTGTGTTTATATGGGCCACATGTTGTCAGCAAGGGGAAAAAGAGTGATCGTGTTGTGTTGGGAAAGGTGGGTGCTCTGCTATCTCATCTCCAGTGACATTTTTGAGCATGCAGAAATAAAGAGCACACAGAGAACTTGGCCTCCATAATAATGTGGTATTCTGCCAGAGGCGCACTCATCATTAGGTCACACAAAGCACGAGTCGAAAAAAAGAGCCTTTGAAAAAGTTTGTGCATTTTGTTCTCATTAGACAATGTTACAGTGATGAAATTATTCTTTTTAGTCTAATGGATTTAATGGACATCTTTAGACATCTTTAGGCAGACTGACTGGGTTTGGCATCACATTTGATGAACTGGCTGTTTATACAGCATGGTCTTTGCAGGAAGAAATTCTAGGCAAGATTAAACTGTGAACTACACATTTCCATTCGGTTTCAGTGAAATAATACTTATTTTTTATTTTATTTAAGCTGTGAAAATATGTTGTAGGTATAAATATATGTATGATTGCCAGTTAATATGTTTTTCAATTAACTGGCAACCCATAACATATCGTCTTTCGGACCATGATGAAGTGGTTACTGAAAGTGAATGAGTGAATAATAATAATAATAATAATAATAATAATAATAATAATAATAATAATAATAATAATAATAATAACAATAATAATAATAATTCTTAGTTGTCCAGTGGCAGGGGTTCAATTCACAGGCAGGGATCCAACCCAGCCACTGAAGGGAGAACCTTCAATGCCGGTCACAAGCATGGATGAAATGGGAGGGTAGCACCAAGAAGGGCATCCAGTGTAAAACCTGTGTTAAATTAATATATGCGGATTGGATGATCCCCTGTGGTGACCCTTACCTGGTGGCAGTGAAAGGACAGCAAAAACAATAGCAATAGCAGCATTTTGGGGCATGTAGCAGTATTCTTTTTTCAGTAAACTTTTTTTTTTAAATAAAGATGATATCCAATCATTTGCCAAAGTAATCATCGTTAGCTTGGACTAGTAACGATAGACACTGATTGATACTAATTGCAGCTTTTAAAAGCTTTTCCCATGAGTTTCTTTTATGAAATAATAGTACAAAAGAAGAACAGTCTAAACAAAGCGAGATGCATGATTGCACTAGCACTTAAATTAGGGGAGATTTCCACCTTGGCATGAGCTTCAACTTGCGAACGTGACATGCATTTAATTCAGTTCAATCACTCTGACGGCAGGTGGTTGAACTCTGTATATTGCCAAAGAGCCGATTAGCCATGTTGCCTGAACCCTGTAGCACCTTCATTGATTTCTTCACAAAAAAGCCCATCAAAGGCAACACATGGCTCTGCTCCCTGCTGGACCCTTATCTGTCACACGCTGAATATCAGCATATGCAGCTTTCCCTGCTGCGTAAGAGCCACAAAGATCTCTGCTTTTCTGTAGTCACTACTGCAGCTAGAAAATCATGTACGTACACTGTATCAATATTTACATGGTCATTCAGGACCATCGTCATCTGTATCAAGTGTATTTTAAACAGAGTCATTTAGTTCAAACATTGATGTAGTAAATATTAAGAGAGAACATTTTTAGGGTTGGGTTGAAGTACACAGTTTACATCTAAGGGTTACGGCTCAGGCTTGCAAAATTTTTGCGTTTGCATCAATGTCCATGTATTTATTTTAAAAGTAAAACTAAGGCCCCGATTAAGTGAAAGCAGATTCAAGCACACATGCTGTTTTTTAAAGTTTGCTAAACCAATCCAATGATGATTTTTGTTATGAACAATAGCGTTCATGTTTCATGCACATAATTTAGAATTACAAATAAAAAATTTTCCTGGGTTAAAACTACTTGGTATTGTTTTTCCTATTTCTACTGTCTGATATAAAGAAAACATACAACCTGATATACATCAGAAGCAATATTTGCTTCTGTATATAACGTGGCTTCATGCTCTGCATACCAATGTCATGTTAATACATTAAAGCAATGCTTTTGAACTTGATCTGATCTCTAACATGCCATTGCAAATGCTGCATTTTCATTGTGCATTGCAATCAGGCTCACATTAATCAATAACTAGTTTGTCCATTCATTATGTGGATGGATTGACAGTCCTTCTACCTGATTGCCTATCCCTGGTTAATTGTTTTAAATAACGCTTTAATTTTCAAGCATTTATACAATCTAAGTTGCCTCATGAAGATCCAGTCGGTAATGAATAAAACACAAGGCAAGCTTTTAGAAGAAAATAATCAACACCGGGATGGTGATGCAAAGAGGAGTCTTACAACATGTCTTAAACTGTTTAAATCTCTTTATACCACAGCAATATGGCATCAATTACAATATTTATTTTTTTAATAAAAGACGCATCATAATTTTTGATGTTCCATCACCAGCCTTATTTTTTTCTCTGTTCAAGTTGATAAGACAAATATCAAAGCATGCCAGGTTACTGAGAACTGGTAAATATGTTTATTTTTAAGCTTAGATTGTGTAGATTATGCCCTATATAAGTGCCAGTGAATGAGCTTTTACACTAGTCAAGCAAAATAAAATACCGGAATAAGCACATTAATATAAACCTAAATATTATGTCACTGTATTCACTGATGCTGTTATAGTAAATTTATCAACATTCTGACCAAGTAGAGAACTCATCCGAGCTGGGGCTATTATAAGTAATACCTTAATGACAGAAAAGTTCATTACCAAATTACAAAGAATTCTAATTACAGTTGTAAATCATTATGAATTAATATTTAAAAAGTATTACTAAATAGTTCTAAAGGCTTTCTTTAGTTCATACATTAATAGTGTAACTTCCTTTAGAAAGGCATATTTAACTGGAGTTTATATAACAGCAATTCATACAGTTATTCTAGATGATGGTGTTAGGAAATGGTTCTCAATCCCACACATGTAGGTCCTTGAATATACTTATGAAAGTTTTAATTCATGGAAAAAGCTTTGGGACTGACATTTAGAATCTGTGTAAAGAGAGCACATTGACTTAACATCAGAATCAGTGTGATGAGAAGAAACAACTTACACACGGACTTCATGGCTTATAATAAACAGATTTTAAAACAAGTTTCACTCACTCACTCACTCACTCTACCACTTATCCGAACTTCTCGGGTCACGGGGAGCCTCTGCCTATCTCAGGCGTCATTGGGCATCAAGGCAGGATACACCCTGGACGGAGTGCCAACCCATCGAAGGGCACACACACTCTCTCATTCACTCACGCAATCAAACACTACAGACAATTTTCCAGAGATGCCAATCAACCTACCATCCATGTCTTTGGACTGGGGGAGGAAACCGGAGTACCCGGAGGAAACCCCCGTGGCACGGGGAGAACATGCAAACTCCACACACACAAGGCGGAGGCGGGAATCGAACCCCCAACCCTGGAGGTGTGAGGCGAACGTGCTAACCACTAAGCCACTAAGCCACCGTGCCCCCCAAACAAGTTTCAAATTCACCAAATTTAACAAATTTCTTTAATCAATGAACTGAGTAATGAGATGATTGTTTTAAAGTTATGGAAGGAGTTTCCAGTGTCAGTGCCTTGTAACAGTCAATATGTTTTCATCCACAGGAATGTTTTTGTTGAAGCTTCTTGGTAACAAGGCAAATTTGCATATTAGATTAGTATAGGATTATTGGACATTCCATAGTATTAAATGGAACTATACTGTAAATGGTTAAAAATGCAACATGTCATTAATTAACGAAAGCATGTTTCAATACACAATTTTTGTTGGTGTTAGAAGAATAAAGCAATGTAAAGTCAATGTACTTAACATATCATGAAAAATGATATGAAAACAGTCATGAATGCTTATGTAAGATTCTGTGTTTGTAAAAGAATTTTAGAGGTATTTTGAAATATGACTAATCAGAATTCTGTGATTTGCTTGAGACATATTAGACAAACTCCTGTGAAGCAGTCATTTATGAAAGGGCATGACATTTACATGGAATCAGTGAACGCATGATAACTAGATGCTGCTTTCCATCTCAAGATCCTCAAGATCCTCTAGACCTCTGGACCCAATTTCAAACCCCAGGGACATTGGACTATTGTCAGCATGCCACGTCTGCACTTTGATCATGGTGCAGTGAAGAATACATGTTCTTCGCTTGTGATTTGGTTCAAAATACATTTTTTATTTTTTTTATTTTTGCTGGAAATGAAAAATTACAATTTGGCATTTGCAGCTCATGTACAACATTGCATAATGGAGGAAAGGGTATTGTTGAGTGATTGTTAGCTTGTGGCCTCCACATGAACTTGTGGAGTTATTTTTAGAGGTGAAAAGGTACAAAGGCTTAATTGAGATTCTTTGATTCGGTCCTCATTCAGCAGTAAAATGTGTTTATTTGTTTATTTTTAAATCAGAAGAGGGAAAGTGAGACCTTTGCTTTGCATATCAATAACTGCAGATTAACTTCAAACTGAAAAGTAAGTAAATCCTCTTGTGGCACAGAGTAAAGTATAGATCTCCATCTCCATCTCCAACAAAATAAACCATTTTCAGTAGAGCTGAAAAGTCAGCGCTTAATGTGTTTAGGTTTTTTCCAGGTGATATTGAAGGTCTTATTAACCCTAATTAGCCTTCGATGTCCACCTTCTTAAGGTATGCAAACACAGTTTTAAGCAACTAAATCAATATGAAATAAAGGCAGCTAATACAGACAGGGCTGCGCTGCTGAGATAATGCCTGCTGGCAAATTGCTGTACGTGCTATGCATACAAAAGCGTATTGAGTTACTCAGTATTGTCTTTCCAGTGTCACTAACTGGTTTACCAGAAGAGTGATAATGTCATCTATTAAACAAAGTACAGTTTGCATGTTATTAATCATAGTTTGTAAAAATGCATCGATTATACTGGCTGGAAAATTCAGTTTGAAATCTTTTGGAGTCTCACTAGTGTTAAAGGAAAACATGAACAGCTTGAATATTCATCTTGATAATTAAGGTGAAGTCTTCAGTGGCACCAATTTATTTTGTAATGAATTTCTAGTCAACTTTGTAGTATTGTTCCATTTCTTCTATTTTTTATATTTATTACTAATTTTATTAATCTTTAATTACATCAGCTACCTGCTGATAGTAAAACTAATGGAATTTAGCCTCTTGCTTCATTACTGCCTAAGAACAACGTAACAATTGCTCTGTAGTCCTCCTCATCTGTACAGCTCCATTGCATTCTGGGATGTTGAATCACCACTAATTTGCATTGGATTTATTATTAAGATATTAAAAGTTGCATAAATGTGTGGTGAGTGAGAAAAGAAGGTCCTGGTCTTTTTCTTTTTTCTTTTTATTCTTTTATCCCTTTAATCCCGTTATCGCTTAAATTTGAGATCCTTGATTTTTTTTTCTCTTATTAAATAACATTGTAACTATGCTGGCAAGATCCTCCTATGATGTCACTGTGGCATATATATATGTATATATATATGTATGTATGTATATATATATATATAAACCATACCTACAGTAACAGCATTTCCTTTACAGTACAATGATGCAAAAGAGATTCTTTTGCCATAATGCAACCGTTGTAAGTGGAGGGGACTTGAAATGGTGCAGAAAAAGCATGAATGGGTGAGTAGTAAAAGCACCTTCTCTACCATCAAGAGAACGATCCATATGGAAACATACACTAACCTGCCACTCAACCTCCTCAGCCATGATTATCCCGGTTTGACAGGGGGAATCCTCCTGTAGCTCCAGCCTGGTTGCTATGGATTTCTCTCAAAAGCTCTTAGAATAATGCCACATCCCACCTCTGATGTCAGAGCTGTTGATGTGTGTGAGTGTGAGCGAGCGAGGGAGGGGAGCTGTAGCCTGTTGCTTATGTTCCTCAGATGTGCCGCTAGCACTCACTGAACAACACAGACGAAGTGGAGTTGAAGCTCAGAGCAGCAGCTCACAAGTGCTCCTTTTCTTCTCCTCCGTGACCTTTATCTTCTCTCCTCTGACCTTCATCTTTTCCTCAAATACATAAACACGATGAGCACATTCGACTGCAGACAAACCGGACCAACCCTGTGGTAAGTGCGTTCAAGTCTTGCATCCTTTCTTGTGGGTTTAGTTTCAGTTTCAACTGCAAAACAAATTGCATGTGTACTTCAGTTAAACATAAGTAACTGGAATTGTGTCATTATACAGTATTGGTTTTTTTTGTTGGTAAATTGTTGTATTTCATCTGTGTGTAGAAACTCGTAATCTGGTTATAGACTCTAGACAAGTCGATCCAATTCATTATATATTAATAAAATCACACCTTCCAAATCTATATGTATAAAAAACTGTATAACTATTAACTAGTCAAAAAAGTTAAGCATTTTATATATGTGCATCATGATGTTACGTACACAACTAATGAACATGTGCTTTATATGTTAGATTAGATTAGATTAAATTATATTAGATTCAACTTTATTGTCATTGTGCAGAGTACAAGTACAGAGCCAATGAAATGCAGTTAGTATCTAACCAGAAATGCAAATACAAATGTATATAAATAAATATAAGTAATATATATATTATATATATACATTATTGTACATAATGCAATTAATGAGGTAAAAAAAAGCTGAGACCAGCTCAATGCCCACAACTAAATATTACATAAGGTGCAAATAAACAAGTATAACACAAAGATAAATGATCAGAGTGATGTATATCGATAACGTATTTCTGTAGACCAGTGGTCTGAACAGTGTAAAAGGTGTTAGGAGGTAGAAGTGTGCAAAGGAATGTGCAAAATATCAGGAGGCATACTAGAGAACACTGTAAGTATGCAAGGGATACAGGGTATTGTACAGAGAACTTTTTTTAAACATTAGGTGGTCCTTCTAGGATGTAATGTTCAGCATCTGGGATTAGAATTCAGTAGGCTGACAGCTAAGGGAAAGAAACTTCCTGAGTCTGTTGGTGCAAGAAAGAAGACTCCTATAATGTCTCCCACATGCGAGAGGAGTAAACAGTACACGTTTGGGTGAGAGGAGTCTTAGAGAATACTTCTCACTCTCCTTAGGCAGCGTTTGTGGGGAATGACTTTGATAGAAGGTAGTCCAACACCAGTGATGTATTAGGTATTTTTCACTAGCCACTGTAGGGACTTTGAGTCTGATACAGTGCAGTTGCCATGCCACACTGTGATGTGGGGGGACATGTGAGCTTTCCTAAGGAAATAAAGGTGCTGTTGCACCTTCCTGAACAGAATAGATGTGTTGAGGGTCCAGGAAAGATCCTCAGAGAGATTGACACAGAGGAACTTCAAACTAGCCACATGCTCTACTAGTCTACATGCTCTACTAGTCACATGCTCTACTTCAGCTCCATCAGTGTGGATGGATGGGCATGCATGGTCTTTCTTAGTTCACCAGTGGTCCACAATCAGCTCTTTTGTCTTCTGGGTTTTGAGTGCAAGGTTGTTGGCACACCACATTGCTGGGTGCTGAACCTCATCCCTGTAGGCCGTCTCATCATCACCAGTGATCAGGCCAACCACCGTGGTATCATCTGCAAACTTGATTATGGAGATAGAGCCATGCACAGGAATGCAGTCTTGGGTGAAAACGGAGTCGAGCATTGGGCTCAGCACACAGCCCTGAGGTACACCAGTGTTTAAGGTTAGGATAGAGGAAGTGTGATAACTGATCCTAACAGATTGTGGTCTGTTGGTAAGAAAGCCCAGGGTCCAGTTTCAGAGGTAGTATACACACACACACACACACACACACACACACACACACACACACAGGCATGTAATGTATACATACACATCTATGCATATAAAATGAGAGAGCGAGAGAGACTCATGCCAATATTATGACTCTGATCTCCTGGCACAACAGTCTATAGACTTTACACATATAAATGGTGCAAAAGTGGTGTTCACTGTAAAGTGGTGTTCAGTGTTTTCTCTCAGCATTCTGCTAAAAAGACTGCTGTGTGTGAAAACCCCAGGAGTTTCTGAAATACTCAAACCAGCCCATCTGGAACCAACATCCATGCCACACTTTAAGTCACAGGGATAATGCTTTTCGCCAATCTGCTGTTTCATGTGAACATTATCTGGCCTGTAGCTGCACGATTTGATGCACTGTGCAGCTGTCACCTGATTGGCTGATCAGAATAATTGCATAAATAAGCAGTGTTTCTATTAAAGTGGCCTGTAAGTGACAGTATGGTGTTATTGCACCATATACTTATACAACAACCATCTTGCACACTACAAAGGTGTACAAAAATACCATATGGAAGTGATTAATATTAGACATTTGTTGCAGATGGTGGTGTAGATGTTCTTGCATCACATCCTTATGACTCACATTTATGATAAGCTTGATTTAATGAAAAGATTAACATTTAAATAATAAAAAAAATACATTTGTTCTGCCTCACTGCTTATATTTTTTTTCCTTATGACGGTGTGGTTATTTCCATGATGATAAATTGCTTTTAGAAATAATACAAGCTTCTAAGATGCATCAGTACTAAATCATTAGGCATTAAAACCACTTCTGTAAGTTGATATATAGCTGAAGTTCTGTGTCGGGCTTTTGTGTTGTGTCCAAAATTTGAAAACCACAAAATTTAGCTTTTTGAGACAAAAGATTTTGAGACAGAAGTATTGATAATGTTTAGTCATCAGAAAAAAATTGCACTTGAGGAAGAATATGATTTTTTGTTGCAGATGAAAAGATGTCTGGAGTCACACACTTCTGAGATCCGTCCGTTTGATCACAGGCATAGAGTCAAGAATATTACTCAGAGTGGCAGAATAATACTTACGGTATTCAACATCGGTTAACATTGTTATACATGTATTGCAGGAGTGTCAGACTCTAGTCCTCGAGTGCCACCATACTGCAGAATTGATTATTCCCCCTTATTTAACACATTCCACCCATCAGGTCTAGGACTCTTTCCTTAGCTGGATTTTTGGGTTTCAGAAGATAAAATAAATTTTGGATTTCATTAAAAATAAATATTCTATAGACTATGAGGCATTTTGTTCTATGGCAAATGTTGCAAATGTATTCTTTTTTTATTTTTGCATATCCATGCCTAGTTAGAATGTGTGGCATTATTGATTCATGTTACCTTAATGCTGGGTAAAATAACATTATTCTCATCAGAACGTATTAATAATAAATCTCTCTCCTGGTGGCTTGGAATTTTTTAGGCATAAGTCACTTTTATCTAAATGCACCATATAATTACTTTTTCTTGCAAAGCATGGTGTCTGAGTGAGCAGCAACTCGCACTGTGAATAAGTGGAAATGTTCAGAATGTTCTCTCCCTGGATGCAAAGGGTCATCAGTGCTAGCCATCAGTGAAGAGACAGCTTTTGTAAAAAAAAAAAAGCTAGTGGCTATACATTAATCGGAGGAGGTATAGCACTTTGAGGACATCAGTCTGAACACCCACACACCCATCAACCCTCACAACAACTCCCAACTCCCAGAGAGCAATGTTTGCAATAGCTCTAATGGCTAGCTTGCGGGTGGGAAAGATTGCCATTTGCATGTCATGAATTTCAAGTATGGAAACAAGTATGATGAAAATGAGTTTAGCCCGAGCGGAGGGTTTTGTATCTACAGTATCATGTGCACACTCTTATCCTGTGCATACTTATCCTGTGCAACTTTCTCCAGTTAACTCTCACAGTAAAAAATAGAATTAATTGATCAATGATTTGGCGTCCACAAAAAAATATAAAATAAATAAAAAAATTTTTTTTGAAAAAGGTGAATATGAAAGCACTGAATAATTCAATTCAATGTAGTTGTATTGCACTTTAAACAATTCACATTGTCTCAAAACAATCAAACAATCAAATTGTAAAGCTTAAAATTAAATTACTATTTATCACTAACATCTATTCCTAATGAGCAGATCTGTGGTGAGCGTGGCAAGGAAAATCTCCCTGAGATGATATGAGGAAGAAACCTTGAGAGAAACCAGGATCAGAAGGGAAATTCATCTTCATTTGGATGACACTGGACAAAAAAAAATATAAATGTAAATAATGTCCTTTCTACAACAGTTTGTAGGATAAAAATTAGAATCAGTGCACTTAGTGTTTTTTTTTTTTTTTGCTCATTTATTGGTTGCTATTTTTGTTATTCCTGTGGGAAGTTAGACACCACAGGGGAACCTTTCAAGCTAATGGTAGTTTGTCCTTAGGTGCAGATAGGACAGAGCCCAAGCATGTATTTAATATCAGGCTTTTAACAAATTCTAATCTTTAACAAACACTCATTCACAATTTACTTCTATTAGGGGATAGTTTTTTTTTTAAATAATGTTGTTTGACAAATATAAGCCGTCTGTTGCTAAGTTCTGTTGTTTTGCTCCCCTTTCAAGATGATAGACATTCACAAGGCAGCATGCTCAGCTCCCCATATACATTTCTAGACTATCTATGGGATGTGGTAGTGGTTAAAGTGTTGGACTTCTTATCACAAGGTTGCAAGCTCAAATCCCAGGTCCACCAAGCTGCCACTTCTGGGCCTTAGAGCAAGGCCCTTAACTCCTAATTTCTCGGTTGTATAAAATGAGATGAAATGTAAGTCACTCTGGATAAAAGTGTCTGCTAAATGCCATTAATGTAAATGTCTAGACTTTAATGACCTTCCACCTGGTGGTTGAAAAGGAATTACAATAAGCAAAAGTGAACACCGCTGATAGGAAATGCATCTACTGTGTGAACACAGTTGAAGTCAAGTTCTGACATTGATCAAAATGAACGCTGCCATCATTTCAGTAGTTCCATAGTTTAGGACTAGAATGGATGTGATTCATAATGTTATTAACCGTATAAATTAGTTTATTCATGTGTCTTTCGAAACCATCAGAAGTTAACCAAATGCTTTTAACATTATATCCTTTGTATTGAATAATGTAAGGATTCAGCAAATTTGTGCAACTGAACAACAGTTTGTTGAATATCATGAATTTGTTTTTGGCTCTCAAGCTCCGATTATGGATTAGTGTTTACATTCAAAAAACTATCAACTGTATTGTCAGTGTTATTGGTTTAACCAACTAATGTTGCATAATCTAAAGTAAACACTACTCTAAATATTAGGAGAAACCTTGAGAGGAACCAGACTCAAAAGGAATCTCATCCCCTTCTGAGTGACACTAGATCATTTCAATTCTATAACTGTGTCGTCCTTGGTAAAAAAAAAAAAAAAGTGCAATTGTGCCACCAGGAAATTCTCTCTAGTTTTAACATGAATCTATTTTGTTGAAGTTTCACTGATGGAAACTTAAATGGAAATTGCAGGCCAAAGCTGTCTCCATGGTTTCAAAGTGGTACTCTTTACAGCAATCCCATGTATCACTAGGTTGTCCATGTAAGCCATCCTCAGCAGCGGTGAGCGGTTGCCAATTGATGAGAACTCCAACCAGAAGTAGGGCATGAGGATGGATCAGGCAGGTCCAGAAAGCAGAATACAATATACAAAAGCTAGACCCTGAATGTTGTACAAGATAAATTGTGCTTATTAAAGATACATGTAAATCTGGTGCCAACAGAACTGCGTGGTGGGTTTTGCGATCATGTGATGTGGCTTGAGGGCAGCCATGACGATATTCAAGTTATCAGAGTGTTTTTAATCATTAGAGAAAGTGCAGAATGTACTAATGTATTTTATATCTGGTTATACTCTTTGAACATTAATGCTTTTCGATCCATACCTTTGATCTTTTAATGGCCATTTTCAGCCAGAAGATGATTCTGACTTTTGACTTCAAGTCAATAATGTCCAACTCGTTTACACAGCTTAAAAGGCTCATCTCTGTGGAAGTGATGTAGTCTGATTATTTGGAGCCTTTTTTACCATGTACTGTACAAGCCCTAAATTTCATTATATTATATTCAGCTAATCGCTTTTTGTACCTCGATGGCCAGTGTAACAGTGTGCAGTACACCACAGGCATAATTATCGATCACAATTCTCATTTTTTTTAGATCATGGGTTGTCTGGACATCATGTTAAAAGTGTACACTGACCTGCAGTTACAACATGCTCAATTACTCTGTTATGCTTAAATCTTTCCATGCATATCTAAAATCTGCCTACACAAGCTCATTTTTACTTAAATTTTTTTGAATTAGTCTTCTCATAATTGGTTGTCTGGTTTCTATTTTTGTGGTATAATCATAATGAAACATTAATCAGGGTAATTAAGTGAGTTGGAATTGGACTGCAGGAACTAATTAAATGCAGGCAAGTTATGTCATGATTCTCTATCCAGTTACAGTATGCTACTAAGCCATTAACATTCCCCATAATATTTTATCCCCTAGTGAAAGATCAATCAATGACCATCACATTTAAGCACATTAAAGTTCATGGCAGGCAGGGGGAAATGTTTAGATGGCATTTGTAGGCTTGCAGGGGCTACAAATCCATTACTTCACCTTTTGCTCAGTGTTTGCGTGTGCTCACCGCTCACACAGTGCTCACTGCTCATTCTTTGGCCGTTTAAGGGCCATTTTAATCCATCTTATCAGCTAAAGTGCACTCCTGTCTTCTCAAAGGTCGCTGACACCATCAAATAATGCTCAATATTTTTACTGGCCCTTCCCAAACTCACCATTTATCTCACCACAGCTCCCATGTCATCTTTCTTTCGATATCCTAACAAAATGCAATTTCCCCCACCACAGACCACCATAGTCTCAATTCCAGGAAGTACTTCGACATAATGGAGTGTATCCACCCAGAAAGCAATGAGCTTACTAGTTTGTGTTTGCTGTCACCCAACCAGAATGGACTATAACTGGACAGAAGTTATGTTAATGCATGTGGCTGGTGCATAAAGTCTTGTGTATTTTTTATGTTGTGGTTTTGTGTGAGTACAGGTTCTTGATCTAGAGATTAAAGGCATGAAGTTAAAACAGAGAGGAGGCAATATAATATTCAGAACAAATCTCAAACAATTTCCAGAAAAGAGAAACAACACCAAAAATATATCTGACTGCTCTAGTTTACTACAATTTCCTCCATTATTTGTGACCAGTTTCTGTAAATGTTCATTATTCATGCTGAAACATGATGCCATCTTCTAATCTCAGACCAGAATTCAGGTTCTTTTTTAAAATACCCCTATTGCGTATAACGGTGTATTGGGTCCCAGGTTCAACCCAAAGCTCAGATTACTTTCTGACTACTCACATGTCCATATATGGCTTCCTTCATGTTCTTCCCATTGTCTGAAAAACCATCAAATGTATGATGACTGAAAATATTGTAGTGTTACAGTACATGGTCAACATTAACAGATACTGTACATGTGATAGTCAATAACAGGAGAGGACACTAAACATTTACAGTTATTAACTTACAGTTTTCCTTAAAACTTAATTACATTAATAATGAAAGGGCCATTTATTAAGAACATGCTAAATGAAAGAAAAGGCAGGGTTGACCTTTTTGTTACAGATGTTTGATGAATAATCTAGACCGTAACTGGCTTATTCAGTAGCTGTAAACCCATAAATGTTTGTTCCTGTTAATTATATCACCCACATTAGCTTGACTACAAGAGAGCCTAAACTGTAGGATTTTTTCCTTATTCCATCTGTCTGAAGTGCTAAAATTCTTTGTGAGCTCTTATACAGAAACAAAATGAGGAGTTTATGCAATAACAGGATTAATACATACAGTAACATTTATATGGTTTCTCCTACCTTGTCTAGTGAATTACTACTTTTAGCCTTTAGATTTGATGTGAACATCAAATCTACTGAGCTTAATCAGGTTCCATTGTTACACACCTTAAGGTTACATACTTCATGTCTGTGTATAAAAGGTACAAGCATAAATACTAACAATCATCTGGCATAATAACGGGATTGACTTTTTTCTGTTTATCAGTAATTGTTAGCTGTTAGTTGTTGAAAGCAAAGAAGGTCTGTTCAATCTTATATGGGCCGTGTGAGGTAAAAAACTATTGATATCTCAGTTTCTTGGACAATTACATGTTTTTGTACAAAGGTGTACACAAATGGTCTACCTTTGAGGCTTACAGTGGCTTCAGTTACTGCTGTTTCTTAATATACTGCCCAAAGAATCACAGATGCCTTTAAGGTAGGCAACAAAATAGAAACATAAATGAATCACATACAAAAACAAATTTCTAATATATATATAGTTCATAAAAAGAGAAACATTGCCAAGCCTGGCAGCAACAAATAATCTAAGAGGTTAGACCACTACACTGGATAATGGAAGAATCTTTTTTCAATCTTGAAGGAAAAAACACAGAACTGATATATATTATAAACTATATAGACTGGTATATAGTATATATACTATATACTACACTATATGACTATATAGGCATAGAGGTTTCAAGGACCACAAAGAGAGAAGAATAGACAATTTGATGATAGATCGTTTGCTACATCAGCCACTACAATCCACTGGTAAGACTTGACAAATGATACAAGAAGAAAACAAAAACTCATAATAGAAAGAACCTGGGAAACATTAGTAAATTTTCAGGATCAACGAGGGGCTAATGTTCTTTTCTAGCTGAAATCATCAGCTGTGTGTATTTGTCACCTATTTAAGATAAAACCTACAAAATAAGATGAAAGCTATCACTAGTAAGGAAGCTCATTAATTTGTGTTTATAAGCAGAACTCATTTAAGTTCATTTAAGAGTAATTCATTAGGAATTCAGAGCACTGAAATTCAGGGCTAAATAATGAAAGAAATGTGTTGCTATCCAATTATTTAATCATTTTTAATCTAGATATAAAATGTTACTGTATAAATGCGATATAAAATGAGTGACTTTTATATAGTGATGCATCTTTAATTGTAAATGGAAATTAATCGATCTAGTTACATTACACAACCGTAGACACATGCTAATAAACTGACTATAGCTGGTGGTGTACGCAGCAGCACACAGTATACATATTCTGAGAATGATTCATCAAAAAATCAGCCTGAAACAGAAGCATCACTGTGCCAAAGGTTAAGCTCAGTGCAGATACGGAGACGTATACATCCACAGAGAATATCAACTGATTCTTTATCTATGGTCGGCCATGATAAGGGCTGGAAATGCAATTGTAGCCCTGAAGAGCTGCTCTTTTCAATATATTCTGCGATTTATTAAATCCACCCACAACGTCTAAAAAAATGTGTACTTTCCTCTCTGCCTTAGAGGGTACAAGCAAAGGTCTTACGATGTGATTTTGGCTACAGGCATATATTGGCCTGAACATTTTAACATTTGAAACTGATTTTGACATGTGTTGTGTGTTCAAAGAAGAAATATACGAGAAGATATTGCCCAAGAGATGTTCGTGTGTAGCCTGAGGCGCGGCGCAAAAATATATCTTCTTGTATATTCACCATGTCGGAGCTCTAAAGGGGCTGTGAAGGACTTGAAGCATTTTTCAACAGAGTACAAAGGCGGAAAGTGGATTTATTGTAGGTTTTCCAGTTTTTTTCATATAAGGTCGTCTTTCTAGCATCTGCAAGGTTATGTAGAGGTTAAAATGGTTAAAAAAGTTCCCTTTTGACTTGTTGACCGAATGTTCTGTTTAAATGATTGCATTCACATAAATATTCATAAAATGACAGATACTCGATTGCATATTTCATCAAATGTTTTTTGCAGTCTACAAGAAAGTTCAGGGACAAAATTAAGAGAATTGAGCCATGACAGATCAGTTCAATATAAAAATCTGAACAACAGCACTTATAGGAAAAAAGAGATCACTACACACTCTAGCATGTGGAGAAAGCAGAAAGTACTCCAGCGAAATGTCCCAGAGGATCCGTTCAAGGGTAAGGAGCCTTGGTGAGTGGGAGAAAAGAGAGCAGAAGTCATGGAGAAAAAGAAATAAAAGATCCAGGATGTGAACAAAGAAATGAAGCCGGATAGGTGGGAGGCAACTGCTCAGAGCATGAGATGCGTGGGATGGGGTGGACCAGGGTTGCCAAACATTCTCACCAGGAAGCAGGAAAACAGTGTCCAGCAGTGACAAATAGACTGAGTTACAGCCTTGAACATGGCAACCAGTAGCGCAACATTAGAATTGACATTTGCATAGGTTTGAAGAGAAACAAAATAAGTTTCAGCATACTAAATCCACATCTGATATTTATGTTACTCTCATGTGGGTTAACCATAATGACACAAGCTATAATTTCCACCTCACAGCTCCAGGGTTTAATCCTGAACTTTGCTTACTGTCTGTGAGAAGCTTCATGTTTTCACTATATCCATGTTGGTTTCCTCCAGGTTCTCTGGTTGCCTTCTACTTCCCCAAAACATGCTGGTAGGTAATTTGCCTATTCTAAATAAGCGTAAATGAGTTTGTATTCATGTGCATTATGCTATAGAACACATGCCCAGTGTTCTCGGGATAGGTCATATACAGCCCTTAACAGGATAAAGCACTTACTGAAGATTAAATGAATAAATGAATGACGGGTTTATTACGGGTCTATCATCGGTTGAATTATTTTACGGGTCTATTTCAATGATCAGTAGTACCTGAGTTTGAGAAGACAAAGAAAAAAATACAACACCTTCAATGACCACTTTATCTTTACATACAACATGGTATAATGAATCGACTGGATTGCTGAAATGCTAGTGCTTCTTCAAGCATTTTTATACCAACCATTAATTTCAGTAAATCTTGTTTACACCATTTTGGTAAGCATCAGTAAGTGTAAATGACCTGGAGCATGTTTGAGGTAGCAACATGAACAATGAGATGGAGCCAGAGAACATCTGTGAGTGGAACAGTATGAAGTGGGAAGATATGCTAGTTGTTTCAAACAAAATCTCAAACCTGTGAGTCCAAAGCAATTGCAGAGGATAAGCCCTTGAGCAATGTTGTGATCTCACTGCTGCAGAGAGAGATAGGGGGAGAGTGAGTGCTCTCGACTCGACTGCATAAGACTCATCTATGCTTTGCTTATGCTTTAGGGATGCCCTCAGTTACTTCTGGCAATGCAGACAGAAGGCAAGCAGGACAAAAAAGGTACACAAACCACAGCCTTTTCTCACTCCTGTGCTCAGGCGATTGCTACTGCAGTTTAAGAATCAACACAGTGTTTCTGGAAGAGCTACTTTCCACAAGTGATTGAAGATTTGAATAGGCCCTCCGATCAGGCTTAATTTTTTTAGAATCTTTGATTCACAGACATGCTAAGCTGCTCTTACAAGGACCTTGACTGTTCTAACATATTATTCATTCCAACAGAACACACATCACATACATCACACACTAATGAAACACAATAAAACAGAAGAGAAACAGTATTTCTATTCCTTTGTATGTCTGCACATACAGTATGGTGGTAATGACAATAAAGAACCTTGAACCATCGACATTCAACCTAAATCAGGGCATTTGTGTACATATTTGATATATATCTCAGACTTGATGTGCACATTGCAATGCAAAGTTAAGATATTTTTCCTATATAAAAAATATGTCTATGCCTTATGTGTCTTCACTATTTGTAATGGGGGCATGGTGGTTTAGTGGTTAGCAGGTTTGTCTTACACCTCTGTTGTTGGGGGCACAATTCCTACCTCCGCAATTTGTGTGTGGTTTCCATGTTGTCCCCATGCCTCTGTGGTTTCCTCCAGGTATTCCAGTTTCCTCCCCCAGGCCAAAAACAGCCTGATAATTATATTATATTATATTATATTATATTATATTATATTATATTATATTATATTATATTATATAAAAAATAAATATAAATACTATATAAATACTATATAAATATAAAGGCTCTCTAAATTGTCTGTAGTGAGTGTTCAATTGGGACTTGTGATAGACTGGTGTCCTGTCCATAGTGTACAGTACGCTTCCTTGTGCTCTGAGTCTAATGGATTAGGCTCCAGGTTCCCCATAACCCAGTAGAAGCGATTTAGAGAAAGGATAGACTGGCCTCTTGGTGGTCTGGTGGAAGGATTGGCTCTCATTGCCACATCCCAGGTTAGATTCTTGGACAGGGACCCAACCACTAAATGATTTGAATGAAGAACAGAAAGAAAAAAACTTTTATGGAGTATTTTTTTAACCTTTGCATTGTATAACTCAGTATGTGACAAAGAACCTTAACTTGAAATTGCTATATGCTATATATGCTATGCTATATATATATATATATATATATATATATATATATATATATATATATATATATATATATATATATATATATATTATTGGGGAGTTGTACAGACACTTATTGAATTTATTATTATTATTATCATTTCTGGTAAGCCTTCAGAGTGCTGGAAAAGCATTTCACAGGGGGTAAATTCAGCCTTCACCCACTTCCATACCAATTGGCATGTAGCAATGTGTAAACGATTGGGGGTGTGGTTGTGGAAACTGGTGGGAGCTTCGACCCTGTGTTTCTGACACCCTTGCTTTAAAGGTGTTAATCTTAGTAGTGGCCAGTAGTGAATACCTCAGTTTAATCACATTTCCCATTACAAAGGTACAGGCATTTTTCTTTTTTAGATCAAGTCGTTTGAGGTAAACTATTTTCTCCACCAAGTGACAGGTCGTTACACACCACACTGATTAAAAATATATTGTAAACAGTAAAAATGTAGTTTAGACAATGCTAAGAAAAAACAATGTAGTTTATTGCTACACTTCTAATAATAGTTGAAAAGGTTATATGCAGCATGTCCTGTTGGTTACTTAAGGCTATTTGTCTCTTTCAGTTCAATGCGGTGAATCAGATCCTTATTGAATCAGTGTTTAGAGACTTTTCAGTTAAATAACTTGCAAGTATCTACAATATTAAAGTAACTTGTCAAGGTGTCAAACTGTAATACCTTATTTCAATTTATCTTCATCAGATCAGGTGAAGGATTGTATAAGTATTTTTGGATATATTACAGTTCTTATTAGCCATGATTGAAAGGCCCAGGCTCTACATGACCTTGATGCCTCGGCACACACATTGAGAGAGAGATTAGCAGACAGTCTTTTTTTCCTTCAGGAGTAGAATAGTTAGCAGAAAGTGCATTTGTGTAAAGACTGAAAGCCTGTTAGACTGATCTCTCTTTGATGATTGTGTAAAGATCCAATAAATCTTACTTTACTAAATCTTACGTTTTGTGCCTGCATGTCCCTTAATTTTCACTGGAACCTGAGACTCAAGACAGACAAGACAATCTAACGAGTTCAGAAGGTCACAGCAAAAACAGCAGCATCCTCACCACAGTCACCACCATTTTGATATAAAACAGACATGGTGCCTCGGCACACACACATCCTTTTTATGTGTAATGAAACATCTGCTTACATTAACCTCACTTTGCTACTACATACACGGTTTGATGGAACAGACCCTCCTGTTCTTTAGGAAGGGAAATAAATTACATATAAACATATGAATGTGTGTGTAGCCAAGCAGTATTGAGTTATATTTGTTAATTATTAAAGCTAAATTGCCCTGGGGGCCAGTTTGGGAAACATAACAGGTCTATAATAAAACATTGCATCTTTCTATTGTAAAGGTTTCAATTGAAACAAAGTGCTTGGATATTTTGGTTCTCTTAACCACAGTGTCAATCACTGTCGAGGCCGCCTTCTTCTGTTACACATTATGATCAGTATGTGTCTATGCTCCCCTCCCATGTAATTGTTCCTCTCTTGTAGCATACAGCCCTCCATAGGATTGAAGGGTGGCAAGAAATGTAAGCAATGGGAGAGCGTTGACACAGCAGACCTTGCCCAATAGCACAAAGGGCATAATTTGACAGGGCCGGAAATAAAAGGCCAAATGTAATCATTATCTGGTGCTGACTGACATTGCAGGTGCCTAATAAGCATCCAGTGATGCATTTCTGCCCTGGTTTTAGTCATCCAAAGACCCCTATCTTAATCCCTGATTGGAGCATGAATGTGCTGTGGTACCGACACTAATTTGTGACTTGTGAACCAACTGCTTCTTAATCACAGTAATTAATTTAATTAGTTTGGACACCGGCCGAGTTGTTGAGCTACTGTGTGTGAAATGCCTTTGTAACCATGGTCTGGAATGCATTGCTAAAGATATGTGCATTTATTAGTATCTGTTTATGATTACTGTTTAGTTGTGATGTCAAAAGGACATGTAAACATAAATAAGTACTTATATCAATTATTAAATCGCATATTGAAAAATCTTTAAAATCTTAAATTGATAACTCTTGATGACATAAAGTCTCTTTTATTAGATTATACTCGGATAAATGTGTTGCATTCTGCAAATGCATATTATATTGATAATATTGTATGCAGGGATGAATGTATTCAGAGCATGCATATAATATAATTGCAGGTTTGATTATTGCAACACTTGATGTTTCTTTGCATCAGAAACGACATTTTCATTTATATATGCACTCACCGGCCACTTTATTAGGTACACCTGTCCAACTGCTCATTAATGCAAATTTCTAATCAGCCAATCACATGGCAGCAACTCAATGCATTTAGGCATGTAGACATGGTCAAGACGATCTGCTGCAGTTCAAACCGAGCGTCAGAATGGGGAAGAAAGGTGATTTAAGTGACTTTGAACGTGGCATGGTTGTTGGTGCCAGACGGGCTGGTCTGAGTATTTCAGAAACTGCTGATCTACTGGGATTTTCACGCACAACCATCTCTAGGGTTTACAGAGAATGGTCCGAAAAAGAGAAAATATCCAGTGAGCAGCAGTTCTGTGGGCGCAAATGCCTTGTTGATGCCAGAGGTCAGAGGAGAATTGCCAGACTGGTTCGAGCTGATAGAAAGGCAACAGTAACTCAAATAACCACTCGTTACAACCGAGGTATGCAGAAGAGCATCTCTGAACACACAACACGTCGAACCTTGAGGCAGATGGGCTACAACAGCAGAAGACCACACCGGTACTAGTAAGGTGTACCTAATAAAGTGGCCGGTGAGTGTATATCCAGAGCGATTTACAATTATTCCATTTATACAAGGGCCCAGCAGTGGCAGTTTAGTGGTCCTGAGATTCAAACTCACTACCTTCGAACCAGTAAGCTAATGGCAAAACCTTAATGAGTGAGGGAGGTGAAGCTGGAAAATGGTTTCCAAATTATTCTTCAACTGAGTTGTTTTTAAATTATATTTAATCTGTCGCCTTAATGCAACCAAGCTTTATAGTAACAAGAATGGGAAAAAAAAAATTATCCAATAAAAAAACAAGGATGCTCCAGTTTCTCAACCTTAAAGACGCTGATTCACCATCCATTCCCTAAAAAGCCAGCAGTGGCCCTGGTGCTGAGCTGAAGGGCAGTGGCACTATTAGAAAAGTGCGTTTTGGTGCATTACAGAGGAAGCAGTTCACTGCACCCGAGCACTCAGTATAATACCATTAGCTGTTTGTTCCACAAGCTCTTTTGGGCGGGTAATTAGAGTCGCAGTGGTCACATAAGATAGCACTCATTCCTTTACAAAGGAAATGTACTCTGCAGCAAACCTTACAATGTCTGAAGGATTACACAGGATACTATACTATATGTGAGGCTCTGTTATTAAAGCAAGAAAAAAGAGACAAAGATTTGACTGTTTTATCCATTGACATTGACAAGTTGTTTATTTCCATGTTTAGAGATTCAGATATTAAAAGTGTGGGGTTTTTTTTATTTATTTAAACATCTACATTCATTTTTTCACAAAATCATATTCAGTCATTTTCAGATATCCAAAAAACTATTATTCAGTTCCCATTCCCATGCTGTGTAAATTTGACCAGTCAAATTTACTCATTCATTCATCTTCAGTAAGTTTATGCCAGATCTGGAGCATTTCCTAGTAACCTAGTACACCATTCAGACACACACACACACACACATTCATACCTACAGCCAATTTAGCATAATCAGCCTGCCTACTAGCATGTGTCTTGAACATGTAGAGGAAGCAAGATAATCTGGAGGAAACTTATACAAGCATGAGAAGACTGTGAAAACCATACACTTGATATAACTCAGGATCAAACTGAAAAAAGTAACCAGACTTTCCAGGGTTAGGCACAAACAGTCGAGCTTAGAATACAAAACCTAGCTAATCAGCATGCTGGTGAGAAAGTCTGGCGAGAAAGTCTCTTGGCTAACCATGTCTTCATGTTCTATGCTTTGTTCACAGGGGCATTGTTATGGAACAGGTTTGGGCCCCTTAGGTTCAATGAATGAGAAATTACAATTCTACAGCATACATCGGTTTTCTACAATATTGTGGTGGGGAAGGCTGTTATAAGGGTGTGATGGTCGGTTGTCCAAAAAAAAAATAATTTCTGCCATAAAGTGTAGGGTACATATTTGAATTTCATTATAAAGAATTCAGTGTTTTTGATACACTTTGTACTATGCAGAATGACAAGACCACTGAAATTTCTAATTGGTAAAATGAAATGAGCAAAATTAAATTAGGAAACTAAGGGCAGCATGGTTAAAATAGCCCTGGACAGCTGTTAGAGATTACTCTATTTATTTGAGTTAGTGTAATGTTCTTCACCTTGAGACCATTTTAATCATATAATATTCGTCTAGCCATATCTATTTAAAGTGTACATTTGGGTTCACTCTGATAACATGCACTACTTATTTCTTATTAATGCTGAACAGCCAATGACATCAATTAATGCTTATTTCATGTCCATAAGCAACATAAGTTTGTATACAGAGACAGCCCTACAACATTGTGTTCCTTCAAATATTTCTGTATTGATTTAGATATACATTTAAACTCAGTATATATCTCTTAATGATTAATCTATGGCGATTAGATCAGATATTAATTCGTGTGGCTAGGGTTTAGACTTAAGATATTGATGCCATCAATCTTTACAACAACCATGCGATAAAAGTCACGTCTTAGATAAAAAAGGAACAGCGTAGTTGTCCAGATGCAGTGTTTTTCCCCAAAGAATAAAAATAAAAATATATTACTTTACAAAATATTAAAATAAATACATTTTCAAGATTTTAATTTGTTTTTAATATTTAATTTTAAATTTGGGTAGTTTTTGGGAAACGTTTCGATTTTGAAAAGTTTAGTTTACATACTTTATATAGTTTTTACTCATTCTTTGATGGGTGGATAATTTTGTATTTGGCTTTACGCATATGGACTGTATACTAATCCATTTGTTCATCATTCCCTTGTGTAGGTGAAAGCCAGTGAATAATTGCTGGCCTCCAGGCATGTGAGGCGCTGTGAGATTGGAGGTGTCTGGGTGAAAGATGACTTTACTGGCTGGCGATGGCTCAGACTATGACTACAGTGCCTTAAGCTGCATCTCGGACACCTCACTGAACCCACCACCCATCCAGGAAAGAGAAGCCCTTAAGGGTGTTTATTACAAACGAGCCCGGTGTCTTGCCAAGGATCCTGATTCGGATGCCAGCTTCTTGCCTGGCACCCATCGCTTGCATGCCATCATCAATGTGGGTGGCCTGCGCTACCAGTTGCCATGGAGCACCCTGGATGACTTCCCGCTGTCACGGCTAGGCCGTTTGCGTCTGTGTACAAGCTTTGACGAGATCATGTGTGTGTGCGACGATTACGATGTAGCGCACAATGAGTTCTTCTTTGACCGAAGCCCGTGTGCTTTCAGAGCCATCTTGACATTCCTGCGTGCCGGCAAGCTGCGTGCTTTGAGGGACACTTGTGCTCTGTCCTTCCAGGAAGAACTGCTGTACTGGGGTGTCCCAGAGGAAAAGCTGGAGTGGTGCTGCAGAAGACGTCTGATTCAGCGCATAGAGGAGCGTGATGAGCTTGAGAGGGTGGCAGAGGAAGATGAAGAAGTGGAAGATGATGAAAGTGACAGAGGTGGTAGGGAGGGAGCAATGGATAGAGAATCTCGACTTGGCCACTGCATGGTCAAGCTAAGGGACATGGTGGAAAGGCCTCACTCAGGTCTCCCTGGAAAGATCTTCGCTTGCCTCTCAGTGCTCTTTGTCACCATTACAGCCATTAATCTATCCATAAGCACCATGCCTGCCATGAGAGAGGAGGAAGAAGCTGTAAGTTCCTGAATTTACTACAACAGCGTACCTGCAGAACAATTAATCCATATATAAGTTCACTATGTATTGGTCACAAACAACATTCAGGATTTAAGAGCTCTAGCTCTATGTGATTTATATTTCCACTAGTATTTCAATAAAATATAAAAAGACTAGACATGTAGTGCATGGAAAATTTATTATTTAGATTTATTTGATTTACTAGAACCTGAGTCTAAATTTAAGTAGCTGAATTAAATTCACCATGCTTGAAAGACCCATTTGAATGAAACTTATATGAAAGCTTCAGGCATCCTACTAAACAGCTTGGATGATTCCCAGGATGATGCAAATGTGAAATGAGCAAATACTGACATCCTGCCCAGAATAGTAGCATTCTTTAGCAAGTAAACATTTGTATTTCACAAAAGCTTTTTTTTCTATGCTGAATTCTCACCCACCAGATTTTAAATGACATTTTTTTAAACATACATTTCTAAACTTAATTATTGAATAGATCATTTTTAACCAACTATACAAATATCTACAAATCGGAGTGAAAAATTATATTAACATCATTAGGGCATGTAGGGCTATTTTCTTTTAAGAAATCTGCCCATGTGGAGATTTAATATATGGACATTTAGACATTTAGGCATGTAAATATAGTTAGTAGTATATTTACATTTACATTTATGGCATTTGTCAGACACCCTTATTCACAGCAACGTATTTTTAATTTTTGTTAAATATACACATAAAACAAACAGGGAAAAATATTGGTCATATCAGCATCAGCTGTATGACACATGATGGTACTTATCCATGTGTGATCATGGTGAATTTATTTATGTTTGGCTTATTTGTCTTTTAGGGAATGCCTTGCACTAGAAAAAGATAGCTGAGATTAATTCTATGTGTTGTATCATCGAAAATGGTGAAAAGCATAAAAACTAAATACAAAGAGATAAAAATTTAAGAAACACAAAGCTTGACCTCCTTCCCACTCATACATGCCAGGGTTCTGCAGTGGTCCCTACAGTGGTCCTGTTTCATCAAAACTGTAGAACCCTGGCGTGTGTGCATGGTATGATTTCATATTATGGAGGAATTGTAAGATACAATAAAAAAATGCAAATATTGGCCCCATCCTAATATGGAACTTACAACAATTTGTTCTTTATTGTGACAAATGCAGCAGATTTGATTACATAGCCTGGGTATTAAAAAAATAAATCTTAAATTCAGCCCAAAGCAACAGTAAACACTAGCAGAAGTACACACACATTTTTTATGTTCTGTGACTTCACTCCTTTAGTGAGCTGGCCAGATAAATTTTATTCACCTTTAGACTAATCGCTGCCTTATCAGAAAACATCAGAACAGCTTTAACATTCAGGTATCTCCATATCCAAAAAATAACAGGAAACTATTTAATTTCCAGGACAGTGTTGTCATCGTTGGAAGTCATAGAGTAGCATATAGAGTAAGAGCAGAGAAAAGGTGTATTCAGAGGGGGGAAAATAGGCTTGTAAACTTCAACTATTTTAACACAGTCGGCTGCCAGACTACCTTACTTGCGCAGACTACCTTTCATGCGTTCTATTACAGAGGCCAGTTAACATTTGTCCATGAGCTGCATCCAAGCTGGACTTTTGTCACCACTGATATACAGTATGTTTGAAGGAATTGTACACTATATGGCTAAAAGGTTTCTGGACATTTAACCGCTTAACACCAATATGTGCTTTTTGAAAATCCCATTGGATTTAGTGCCCTCTTTACAATTATAATAATCTCCACTAGATATTGAACTGTGGCTTTGTGGCTTTGTCCATTCAGCTACTAGAGCCTTAGTGTGGTCAGGCACTGATGTCAGACATCTGGGACACAGTCTGCATTTCAGTTAATCTAAAACATGTTCAAATGGGTTGAGTTTAGCTTCTTGCTTTGTGCACAGTCACATTGTCACACTGAAATAAGTTTGAGCTAAGTTTCTTAGTTCCAGTGAATGACATGTTTAATTCTGCAGCATACAAAGACATCCTGTACAATTGTTGCAACAGCTACAAGATTTTTGTTTGAATCTAGCTCCAAAAGGCAAATTTAAAAGACAATCACCAATCTTAGATCAGTATCATTTACATGTTTAAATGTTCCCCCGAACAACACCAACTAGCAAATCTCAGATATAATGTCATTCGTGATTAATGAAAACAGTCTGCGTTTAATAATCATGTATTCACTGAGGTAATTAGTCCACTTTGGCCCTTTGTTGTTGCAGACACAGCAAACAAATAGCTTGATTTAATGCTCTATAGTGGTAACACCTACACAGCATGATATCACTTTGCATGCCACATAAATTCCCACGTTGTGTTTCAGCTACACAAAGTCTTGAAGAGGGACAGGAACTGTACTTGTTCAATCTCCTTGGTGAAAAAGAATTTCTCAAATGATGCATATCATTTCTTAGAACATAACAGTTTTACAGGGACATTCAGTACAAGAAAGATTTAAAACATGAAAGTGTTGCAGTTACACAGATTTTCAGATTCAGCAGCTTTTCATGCTAATTGAATTTAGACGCCACATGAATATAAATGGCTGCCATCAGATATAAAGAGTAACAGGGCAATTTAATTATATTATGACTTACTCAAACATTGTACTACCTTGGCAAAAGCTTTAACGTTGTGTGTGGTTGAAATAAACAATTCGATTTTATCCTAAGCTTTCAACACGTGTATAATTTCACGTTTGACCTTTTCTGCAGCAATAGTAGTAAATGCACTGAGCTTAATGCATCACTTTAATACCTCAGTACCACTTAGCCTAATTCTGCATTTGTGGGAGTTTGTTTCATAACACTAAAGTCTTTCTTCTAAAGAGAACATCAGAAGAAGTGCTGGATTCAGGACCACCTGTAATAAAAAAAAAAAAAAAAGGATAGGGATATTAAATCATCTCAATTTACAATTACGAATGAGATGGTCTGGGGTTTCTTCCCAGGAGACATGTAATAGCAATGTCCTGTGCTCATCTGCGGAAACCTTGTTAGCACGGCAATATGCTTAGTCATTTCTAATGTTTCCTATGCAGGCATCATCACACAAACATTTTTGCAGAGCAAATCAACACATTGCTGATGGGCAGATTTTCAGCTGCAGCATGTAGTGCCAGGGTGCAATCTGGATGTTATTGATTTTGGGCGATATTGAAAATGATAAAAATGAAGATGTGTGAGTTGTATGCAGTACAGAAAATGATACTGAATAAGACAAATGTAGAAAATCGTTGTAGTATTATAACAATGCTTAATCTCTAAACAGTAAACCTTATGAACGTTTGTTCATAACCTCCTTTTTTTATTTTTAAAGTCAGTCTGTTTTTGAATGGCAGAAGAATAAGTACTATTCATTCAATGTGTTTTTTTTTTCTTTTTTTTTTTTAATCCACCAAGAGCATCCTAGTCAATATTTACACCACCATTCTACTTTTCGGTGAATTTTCTTACAGCCTAAATTCCTATGATGTAGATGTTCAAAAACTATGCTCATGTGAACATCTGACCTATGGCCATTTATACATTTATATACTTGATTGTGTATTTAAATCCACACATATGAATAAACAACCTATACCAAATCTGGAATGTGGTTTAAAAATGGCCATTTTGATTTATGATACTATATTTACAGAACAGCATTTTAACTATTAATATTTTATATGCCTAATAAATGTATGTCATTATATGACTTCATATTATGATTCTGTGTTGGAATTTCTATGACAGGGACAGATAATGTGTGTAAGGTGCAAGATCTCATTAGTGGACATAGAACTGGTTATTGCTAATGAAGAAAACACTTATAATTGGATGAAGAAGCTGGTCTAGTGCTAAAGTGCTGGAATATGTTGTGTGGGTAAAGTGGTAAAGTGCTGGGTACTGCTTCCCTCTGCTGTTGTGTGTTCAGCATTGCAACCGTGAAAAGCTGAGACTAAGATGATTTCTTATGGCTACATCATAACATAATGTCAACAGATATCAATCACGTGTTTTTAGACCTTTTATGATGTTCTCATGTGTAGTGGACTTTTTTTTTACCTGTTTCATTCTTGATTCATTCTTTTTTATTCACACGGTGTCACGTGTTTACTTGATTTTACGTTTCATTACACAATAGTAAAACGCATTTGTATGTTTTTCCCCTGGTCACATGTTACTGTACGCACATAATCACGTGTGAAAACTAAACTGCATTGTAACAGCGCTTTATTTTAAAAGATATGAAATATTAATTGCTTCTGTTGCATTTTGTAGGGTAAATGCTCCCAGATGTGCTACAACATCTTCATCGTTGAGACAGTGTGTGTGGCGTGGTTTTCTCTGGAGTTCACACTGCGCTTCATTCAGGACCGCAGCAAGCTGGCCTTCCTCCGTCGCCCGCTCAATCTGATTGACGTGGTGGCCATCTTACCCTACTACATCACTCTGGCTGTGGACGGCACTTCCACAGGCTCGGGCAACAGCTATCTGGACAAAGTCGGGCTTGTTTTGCGCGTCCTTCGGGCTCTGCGCATCCTGTACGTGATGCGTTTGGCGCGTCATTCGCTTGGCCTTCAGACGCTTGGCCTTACCGCACGCCGCTGCACGCGCGAGTTCGGCCTGCTCCTACTGTTCCTGTGCGTGGCAATCGCACTCTTTTCCCCTCTCCTGTACCTCATCGAGAACGAGGTGACCGCCACGCAGGAATTCAGTAGCATCCCAGCCACGTACTGGTGGGCCGTGATCACAATGACGACAGTAGGCTACGGTGATATGGTGCCACGCAGCATACCTGGCCAGGTGGTGGCGCTCAGCAGCATCCTGAGCGGCATCCTACTGATGGCTTTCCCCGTGACATCCATCTTCCACACATTCTCTCGGTCCTACGTGGAGCTGAAGCAGGAGCAGCAGCGCCTCCATCAGCGGCGGACTCACTTCCTCCTGCGCGGGCGCGTTCCTGGTCTCGGCAGTAATGCGTCACTAGACAGTGACGTTCTGTTTCCCAGCGCCTCGTCTGATCTGAGAGACCTAGATGACTGAAATATCACAAATGACACAGATGACACAAATAAGAATAAAACAAATGGAGTGAATAAGGACATGTCCGGTTCAGACACATTCAGCAGTCTGAATTAGGTCGTCACTCTTAAAAATGAGCTCCAGAGGGCTCAGTATTTAAGAAGTCAGCCTTTAACAGACACAGGGTGAATTCAGGTATATCAGATGAATAACATCTTCAAGTGATGGTTTCCTGCTTCTGTATTTTCTTTCTATATGCTGAACATAAAAGAAGTAGTGGTATGGGTACTTATTACCTATAGTTTACATAAAGTTTCCCAGCAACATGTGATTTCATTGCTTATACCAATCTTAACTTAAACAGTTTCTAATTAATAAATTGAATTATCTAGAATGAGTAAATCATGTATCTTTAGTGTAAGCCAATTACATTAGAATCTGGGGATGTGGTAGCCTAGTGTTTAAGGTGTTGGACTTCTGACCAGAAGGTCATGAGTTTGAATCCCAGGTCCACTAAACTGCCACTGCTGGGCCCCTGAGCACAGACCTTAACCCTAAGTTGTATAAATTGAAGTAAAATGTAAGTCATTTAAATGTACAGTAAGTGTGTAAGGGTGTCTGCTAAATGCTGTAAATGTAGAATCTCGCTAGACTGTTGGCACTGATGGGAATTTTAAGTACAGCGGTACAGCAGCTCGAGTAGAATGGCCATGACCCTTAACATGGAACAAATGTTAGCATTTGAATGAGTTCAATTAAATAAACTTTCAGTGTATGAATTTGGAAAAAATAAAATCAAAGATATACCAAACCCTGCTAATATGCACTATATGGCTAAAAGTATGTGGACACCTGACTGTAAAAGTAATACTTCATTAAACATTTTCCACACAATTGTCTAGAATGGCTTTGTATGCTGTAGCTATAATATTCCCTCTTACTTGTGCTAAGCCTCAAAACGTCTCAGTATGACAATGCCCTTAAGCACAACTGTAAAGACATGGTTGGCCAAAGTTGGTGTGGAAGTACATGAGTGTTCTGAATAGAGCCCTGACCTCAACTCTGCTAATGGCCTTTAAGATAAACTGGAATGCACCCCAGACCTCCATACTCACCGTCACTCTCACCTCATTCATGCTCTTGTGCTCACTCCAAAACACCAAGATCTAGAGAAAAGACTTCCACGTAGAGTAGAGGTTATACAGTAATAACAGCAAAGGTGGGACTAATCTGGAATGGGATGTTCATAAAGCACATATGAGTGTCAGTGTCAGGGTTCCACAAAAATGTAGGCCATATAGTGTATGTGTCCCAAATGATCAAACATGTCATCAAAATGATTCTCAGTCACTCCTAACAAAATGCTAAGCCATACTTCTTAGAATATGATAGAACTATTTTTCCATCACGTTTTATTAATGGTTCAAAGCGGTGGTAAATCAATAAACTGTATAACATATCTGCATTCACCCTTTTAAAATGTGTTACATTACATTGTTCTTCTTTTTAACCATCATGATACCCATGATATGAAAACACAGAAGAGGATCCCATGTTTAAGAAATTAAGCAAACTATTTATTCCTTAAAAGGTTAGAACCTGTATTCTAGTATATCATATGTATGTATTTATTCCTCATAATATTTCTGAATACTGCCAATCTTACAGCACAAGTTTGAATCAAAAGAAAGTTAATGTCCTATACTATAGGCTATTTAAGCACAATGCCCATAAGCTACAGTAAACACATTAAACAAATCAAGACCATACCATCCAAAAGTTTCCAAAATGAATTAAGAAGTCACATTTTGTATAATGACTTGAGGAGTGATTCCCTACGTGGAGTAACAAATGAATAAATTTGTTTTGATTTGTGTTGGTGCAGATTTACTCTTTACATACAACTTCTCAAGGGTACAAGATACATGTAGCTTTGATTATGCTTTTGATACTTAATTGTTCCTCTGGATTGTTATTGCATGATTTATGGTCATAGTGAACACCAGAGGGCAGCATAATATCCAGGTTGATGCAATTGTTGTTACAGTGAAAGGTTTAAGGATTATGAGAGAAAGTAAAACAATTACACCAGCTTTTGAATATTTGAACCTGGTAAATATAATGTTTCTTCATACATTATAGAATCCTGTGAAAAAATAAGCAGAAGACAACATTTTCTTTAACATTGGTCCAATTCTTTTTAATTAAAGGAAATTCAATAAAACAGCAGAATTTCAATCTTTTGTATTTTAAATTTTAAAGTATTTTTAGCAGTTAAGTATATTACACGTGCACTTAGAAAAGGAAATTGAAATATATAGCAATAGAAATATATCTACCTGTGAATCATAGACCTGAACATGAAGAAAATGTCAGAGATTTCAGAAAACTTATATAAGCCAAAGCAACAACTTCATATTTCAGCAGACAATGGAGCAGCTGTTCTTTTTCCTGTGGCAACCAGCCTGGCCTGCATTTCACCTCATTTGACCTAACATTCATTGATCAGTGGTATGAGAACGTGTGACATCTGTTGATAGGGAAATATCTGTGGAGCGTATGTGCCACTGGGAGAGATTAGAGATAAAACAATACCGCTTTTCAAATGCTCTTGTCAAGTTGTGTTCACCTAAAAAAATCTGTTTACCAGCCCTCTCACCCCTACCCACCTACCTACACTTTCTGACACCCATTCTCTATCACAGTACCTGACATATAATGTACTGTATACACCAGTACACTTGGGCAGAATCTGCTATGCTGCCTAGTCATTAAATAAAGGTTATTGAAAAGTGATGCAAGACATAATTTGTTCTGCGTATGATTCCTGTAACAAAGCTAATGATTCTAAGAATAGCCAGTCCACATTTTTTTTAATTAATTTTATTACAGTGGTGCAAATTACAACCTTTTTATTACAATCTATTAATTATTGACATTTTATTGTTATTATCATGGTAGATTAAATAGGTTTGAATAGGTTTAATCTAAAACTTAAAATTAATTAGGCCTTAGACTAATATGTTTTGGTGTACTGTTCAGGGATATTAGAAAAACTGTATCCTTTAAATATAGCATATAATCATAGCATTTTAAATAATGAACTGAATATTCTGGTCTTTGTCTACAAAATGGGCTAGACAGGGATAGATGGCCCAACCTTGAGCTAGACAGGCACAAATTGAAAAAAGAAAAAGGTGTGCAATAGTCTATATCTATAAACCTACAACTTGTAACAGCAAGTTTTTTTTTATTATAAAATAATAATAATAATAATAATAATAATAATAATAATAATAATAATAATAATAATAATAACTAGAACTTACATTTCATGAAGAAAATGTGAATGGTGCTTGCACGTGGCAAATCCCGGAGGCTAGTCGAGACGAGCATGTGACGTCATCTGAATACTCTTGAGGAAGTTTTCCTCATTATGCTGAGGGTTTTGATGTCACATGACCATGTTGTGCTAATTTTTTATTTTCACGTGACATCACGTGACGTCATCAAAATGTCACATGTCCATGTTGTAAAAAGTTTTTTGATTTTGTATATTTTGGGGGCGGGGCTGCGGCACAACCGAAAGGCCAGTCGGTACACCAATTTAAAAGTTTGTTCAGAGTATCACCCTAAAGGAGTTGGCCGAGTTTGCTGTAGATAGTTCAAAAGCTTGCCGAGTTATAAACCTCCAAAGTTTATAATGGGAGTCTATGGGAAAAAAGGCCATTTTGAGACCCGGTACCGGAAGTACCGGTACTCGGATCGCTTAGAAAAGTCATAGCACACCTCTCCTCAATGAGCCGGTCGATTTGACACGTCATTCATGGGTCTAGGACAAAAGCTGCGGGACAAGTTACGCGCCGAAGTTTTGTCCGGCACAATAGTAATAATGTTGCTTTGCAAGCACCATTAATAATAGGGAAATAGGGTAGAGATTAAAAATCAAAAAGTTAATGTACATGTGATAATTGTACCAGCAGCTGTACCAACACACACACACACAGTGTCACAAGATGAAAATCTTTGGCACATAAATAAATAATAACAGATCTGTGATAAAAAAAAAAGGGGGTAGAGGATTACACAAAATGCACATAGCTACAGGTGACAGGTGACATTTTTCCAATCTTCAAATGCCATTTGTTTGTGTATCCTTCAGGTTCATGTAGGTATTGGTTATGCAGGCAAAATGGCTATGCTGAAATGTCCGTAACTGTGAATGTTTGTGTCATTATTGTGTACAATTACATAATTGACAACAACCTGAGTGATGAAAAGAATCTTTAGATCTTTGAAATATTTAAATGAATTGCACTATAACTTAGTATTTTGGTATCTTAGTAATTTCTTAGTTTGTGTAAAAACTTATGCTGTGTTTAAGACTAAATCTACCATGTCATCTGTCAACATTTCAATTAAATACAATTTATTTGTATAGTGATTTTAACAATTCACTGCATGACATAAATATATAAACAGAATAAATGCACTAACGTTTAAAGTGAAGTAACTATATATATATATATATATATATATATATATATATATATATATATATATATATATATATATATATATATATATTTTTTTTTTATTTATTTATTTATTTTTTTAATTTTCTCTAGTTATCTTATGGAAAGCATGGCCGGAGGCAACGGTGGCAAGGACTCCATGAGATGATAAGGAAGTACCTTAAAAAGAACCAGACTCGTTTGGAGATTAACATACTTGAACAAGTATGAGATAGGTGCATGAGCAAAATCTGGCTTTTTGTACAAAGCCCCTGACATTGTCAATATCACTCATTTGCTTCTATTTAAAAGGAGATCTATAGAAATAGTGCAGATTCTGTAAAGATTCTTATTTTTTGGTTTAAATATTTTAAAAAATATTTGTCTCAGCCTGTATAGGGATTTAGAATAAATTCTAACGTTATGCAGCACAACTAAAACTATGACAGAGACCGGATCTGTCGCCCCCTGCTGGTTAAAGTCTGAAAGCCAGTCAGGAAGGCTCTCTCTCTCTCTCTCTCTCTCTCTCACTCTCTCTCTCTCTCCCATTTGCTTTAAGGCTCAGCATTGTGGGCAGTTCCTTATTGTAACAGGTTTCTTCTTTTCGGCGACGGTTATTTGTTATTACATGCAGTATTATTGGGTAGCCTTTGAATGACATATACAGTAATATCAACAGATACAAATGTATACAGTCAAAAGAAGGATGTTTACCGCTAACTCGGATATTCCCTTCAATCGGAAAACCTGGTCATAATTAGGATGTTTTCAGCTGGCGTGTGGATTGTCAGGGATAGTTATGAGCACACAAACCCTCCCCTGTTCCTTCAATGAATCTCTCTCCGTCGCTTGTCGTCTTGTTTGTTGTGTATTTTTGACGATGGACATCTGAGTTCGGGTCTTTCTGGAACTACTGCTGTGTGTGTGTGTGTGTGTGTGTGTGTGTGTGTGTGTGTGTGTGTGTGTGTGTGTGTGTGTGTGTGTGTGTGTGTGAGAAGCGAGAGACCGGTACAGCAAAAGGGACAACGCCGGGGTGAGTGTGTGTGTCTCTTTATTATCTCCCATGTATGTTGCTATATGTGGTGCTGCAGCCTACTTCTCTAACACAGAGTACTGTACTATTGAGTAAACTACCTTAGTATGTGGTTTAGGATGTAGACTATATATACTACATTTATGCTTTGTGCTTTCCTGTGGAAACAGGAATCGAAATGAAACTACAGTGAAACGTGTATTTTTAAATAAAACCCTATATTCGTTCTCAAATCTGATTTATTTTTCCTTCCTGAACAGTAGGAGCTATAACTATGGTGGGTTTTTAAATCTCTCATTAATGAAGAAGCAACTTATTTTCCTGCGCTGTCATGTGCCCAGGATTATGCACCCACTCCAAATGACTCAAAACATCCTGAACTTAAAATAAATACACTTTTTTTTTTGCTTGGGATTTTTTTAAAGCTTTATTTTGATTAAGGATCAGACCAAGGAACATTTACAGATATTTTATGATTTAAAAAAACCTTATTAGGTTTAATAAGCAATAGATGCTCCAGTGCTTGCAGACGAAAAGCCTCTAAATCCCTCTACAATGTGATGTTCAATTTATTTTCTTAAATCTAAGCAAACCCGTCTTTAAAACCTGCAAGAGCTAAATGACCAGAGAGTAAGTCATACCTTTTATTTGTTTCAGTAAATGCCTGTCTTTGTTTTTCTTAATTAATTAAATCGATTAGCAAAATCAAAACTAATGACAGATCTAGTAAACATAAGGAGAGAGAGAGCGAGAGAGAGAGAGAGACAGTTAATGATATAACTGCTTATAGCTGCTATAAATTAAGGGATAACAGGAACTAACAAATTTGTTTCACAAATATTCCAAATGCAGTAAAATGTACGGATGGATAAATCTGTGTGTAAAGATTGTCAGTTTTGGACTTTGATACAAAGTGTTTTACTCCAGTAACTAAACCCAAAGCTCCAATAGAATCAGAACTGAATCTGGATTGAAATTTTAATGGAGAGATTTGCAACAGTGGATTTCCATTCCATTCAAGTTAGCAATTCCAACTGATTAGGATGAATGTTGTTCTGAAATACTCAAGGAACCATTTTACTATAGTATAGGTGATAATGAGAGTAAATATTTTGGAAGCATTTGGATGCTACTGGTCGTAATCCTGCGTCTGTTGAAAAGTCCAGCATGGCTGTGAAAACTTAAGGAAATCATCTTTGGCAGTAAGGTATTTTCCAGCATACTTATGAATAAATTGTTTAATGCATTTAAAAAGATTTTCCATTTACCATTGTGTTATTTCCTTAAAAAATACATTATCTACAATGTAGCATCACTAGTGTTAATTCAGAGACAGCTTCCTTTTTATCAGGACTCACCAGTTAGCAAAGATGGTCTACTAGCTTGTCGAGCCTGTCCTGTGTGTTTTAGCAGCTAGTAGCTGGATTTTTCAGTAGGATTGTATACAGAATAGGCACAGATGTGTCATATCTGTCCTCTTTTCCATTGAATGCATCCCTTCATTGCATGCCAAGCTTCAAGTCAAGTTTATTGTTTATTAGAAAGAGTTTATGTGAAAATAATTTTTGATGATTAAAATGCATTCTCTACTATACATTTAAAAATAATAATAAATAAATAAATAATGAAAGCTATGCCATATTTCCATAGTAACCACATGTATGTGATTTTGAAAGTAAATTAATGGTCCTTCATTAGATTTTTTTTTTTTTAATCATACCAGTTCAGAACTTAGGAAAAGGGAGCAAAGAGCCAATTAGGTGAGCTTAATGTCTCTTGGAATCCTGTGAATGCCTCAGAGTGAAAGCTATGCACATTTACGCCAGCCTCGAATGAGATCACTGGAAAATCAGCTCTTGAAGGCAAGATTCCTGCTAATTTGGAAGCATGCCAATGTACTAGAGCCTTTGTATGAAATACACTGAAACTCTCTGTCCATGGATACACTAGGCCACACCATCAATGGCTCTGCTGTTTCTCCAAATTTGTTGGATATCTGGCAAGTGGATAAAAGTAGCTTCATCTTTAGATGTGTATGAGGGAGATCATGAAAGGAAACAAGAGCCTCAAGTACAACTGGGGACTTGAGATGAATTTATTAAAAACGACTATATAACCAAATGAACTCAAGGCTTAAAACTTGTGTGTTAAGGAGTCGTTTACTTTGTTTATTAATGAAGTTATCTTACATTAGATAGTGTGTAGTTGTAGAGGTTAAACAAATAACTGCACATTATGATATGGTAGTAAATTCATATCATTTTCAAGGAAAAGTAGTCAGTCACAGAATTTAATAGTGATGCATGAGTTGTATTTAAGTCACTATTTTTAAAGCTTGAGTCAGTGTTCTTGCCAGTGTAGGTGGCCTCAGACCGGCAAAAGTGTGTAAATGTCTTAATGCTCTTATTAACTGTTTTATTGTTTGTTTTATATTCTTTAAAAACCCTCTGCATACTTATGCAAAGATTAGAAGTCTAATTTAATAAGTATATTTTTAGATGAGTATTTGCTTTTTTTTATGCATTTTCAGTTACTTTTCATGACCATTTTTTTATTAGCAGTTTTCAGTACCAAAATATTATTTAACAGCTTTCCCCATTCCTTTTAGGAATTAATTTATAGAGTAGGACCTTTTTTAATTACTGGGACTTAGTTACTGATTTGAAGTCAGTCATCTCAGTATGAGTCTTATCTGCCCACGTCTTTCAGGATTAGAGTAGGATTGTTATGGTGTCATGGTTTCATGCTTATTCACGATATAAAATTGGATGGTTACCTCACCACTGAGTTATTCAATATCCTGATTAAAATACATTACCATCTATAACCATCTACCCAATCTTTACTCCACTTCTCTTTTTTTTTTTGTGTCTGGCTGTGATGTCCCAAAAACTTCACAATCCCTCTTTATTCACCGTAAATCATTCTCCAAACTCCTCCACTTTTTAGCACAGAGGCCGTGACTGCAGTGAAAATGCTTTGTCAGTGCAAACAAGTTACGTTGCCTCCTTAGATGTTACTGAAACTCTTTGGCTATGAAAGCAGCACACTTGATATATCAACCCCCTCTGAAAATATTGCAACAGCAAGGCTAATTCTTTTGTTTTTGCTATGCACTTTTTAAAAAAAAATATTTCAGATCAAAAAATTAATACAAGATGATGGATGTAGTGAACAACCTGTTGTTTGAATCCATCCATTTTTCAGCTGATCAAAATTATTGGAACATGTGACTGACAGGTGTTCCTGGTTGCCCAGCCGTGCCCTGTTAGATTGCTTGTTTAAACATTGAGTAACTCAGACAGTCTTTTGGGTTTTACATGTGGAAAACATAGACTAAAAAAAAAAAATTGACTAACATGGAAACCAGAGAGCTGCCTATGACCATTCCGAAGCTTAGAAAATAATGAAATTAATCCAAGCCATTGCACAACCACTAGACATGTCTAACACAACAATTTCTTATGTCTTAAAAATGAAACTAGGAGATGTAGGCCAAAGAAAACAACAGCTGATTTGTGTTCTGCATTTATTCAGCCACAATTGTTGCTGTGGCTACATTATTTCTGTACATTTTCACATCCTTTAGAACTTGTTTCTAAAATCACATGTTGTGAGGTTACTATATCTGTTGGTCCTCTCTGAGCTTCAGTGTGAAGAAGAAACCCTACAGAATAGTCAGTAAAATCACCAACAGCCTCTACGGGGCAGGGGGAAGATATCATGTCTTTGCAGAAGACCTGAGAGCAGAGATATAGAGTCCATATCACAAGATACAAACCACTCAGAAGCAAGCATAAGGCTAGGTTTGAATTCACAAAGAAGTCCAGAGATGAACTACAAAAGGTCAGAGTGTGAAGAAAGAAATAATCTGCTTATGATCCAAAACATACACGCTTATCATTCAGGCATGGTGTTGGTAGTGTCCAGGCTTGGGCTTGCATGGCTGCTTTTGAAACGGACTTACTAATGATGATGGTAACTCATGATGGTAGCAGCAGAATGAATTCAGAAGTTTACAGAAACTTTCCGTCTGCCAGTTTACAGAGACGTGCATCCGATTTAAACGGGAGGTACGTCCTTATGCAGCCTGACAACAATAAGAAACACACTGCCAGCTCAACATTTTATCAGGAGAAAAATATCGGATATATTTACTCTGACCAATCTGGTCTCTCTACATCTATTTGAGTAGTATTCACATCCTGAAGAGGAGACTGAGGGAGAAACCCCCTTAAATAAAGCATCAGAGGAAAAGCATCACAAAGATTGCACTAATTTGAAGATGTCAGTGGGTTGATTTGAGCAGTTTTTATAACAAGCAAGCTTGTAAGTAATTATTTACTTTTTACTTAGTTTGGCCGCCTCCTGTTCCAATATATTTGCTCACTAAAAAACAAATGTGCAGTGTTCTAAGTTGTTTAACACATCTAGAAATATATATCAGGATATTTATTCTGAAATCATTGTGTGTGTGTGTGTGTGTGTGTGTGTGTGTGTGTGTGTGTGTGTGTGTGTGTGTGTGTGTGTGTGTGTGTGTGTGTGTGTGTGTGTGTGTATACACATTGTTACAGCTCTGTTTTTGACAGGGATGTTGTGTTTAAACAAAATATTTTCCTCTTTTATATGTGACTTGAACATTTTGTACCTGAATCTCTGATGTGCCTGAACAGAGTCTTTAGGCTTGTAGTGCTCAATCTGTGAAATATGCATTTTAAAAGTATATTGATAGAGATAGAGATACCACCAGGATAGAGATTCTGCAGTCTTCCAATTTTGTGTATTTTGTAGTGCAGACAGTTCACTTCTGGCAGAATACGTAACTGCCTAATCATTTTCTGTCACACTGGCCCACTTATGGTCCTAATTAGCTCAGTGTAATTTTCAAGGACACATAGCTAACTGGGTAACTGGCATCAGTGTTTGTGGCAAAGCTGCCTTTTAGAGCTTGGAAAAGAGTCTTAAGCTGTTTTGACTGCTGGGCTCTTGAGCAAATTCATTCAGGTAGATTAATGTACTGTAAGAGCAAAGCTGAGCATGGCATTTAAATCAACTAGCCCTTTAACTAGACACCAAGTTTTTACAGCAAAGAACATTGCTTAATTTCTGTTAAACCAGTTATTTATTTATTTATTTTTAGAAACCTTTATATTTTGACTACTACCACTTCTTATTAGCACTCATGTAGTAAGACAAGAAACAAACTACCGTACAAGCGACAAAGATGGATTTCTTGGATGGTAGTAAAAAATGTAGGTTAAGAAATCAACAAACGTATTATTTAATGAATTAAAATGAATTAAAAAACTTGTGGGAAGATTTAGGAAGTGAAAATGACATGAAGGCTTCTGTGGCTAATCAACCAGAGATCTGCATCTATACACATGTTAGGGCCATTAGAATGGAAGATGTGATGTGAGAGTTCATGGCGAGGAACACAGAGTGACTCTGTCTTCACAGACTTAGGTTTACTTCCTGTCAGCTTGGGAGAAGAGAGAAGCCACAGAAGCTGTACATCTCTTCTCAATTCCTCCTCTGTTCTCTCCTTTCTTTCTCCTCTGATTTTTTTTTTCCTGCACTCGGGCGACATGAATAAAGGGCAAGTTGAGATTTAGTGTGACAGAAGCCTTATTTTTTTTCTTGTTGTATAAGTATAGAAATCTAGCTCCCTGAAGAAGTCCTTGTGTACTAAGAGGTCCTTATGTGAACCTGTAGCTTCTTCTTCATGTAAGATCACAAATAGTCTGTAAAAAAAAAAAAAAAAACTTCTGTTTTTATATGTTGTTTTGTCTATAAAGGCTTTGCAGTTGATAATGGCTGTAGCTCAATGTCAAGGCCATATTGTTATGCAGAGCCAGTTGGTGTATTAACATCTTTGAAATGCATGGATGATGATGACTGTGTGTGTAACTGAGAGCCAATTTCTAGTCTTCTTTTTGCTTTAAGGTTAAGAAATACATTTATATAAACTTCTTAAAAAAAGAATGTGAATTCTTTGTTTGTCTGCCAAACCTCTTAATAGAACAGAAGCTAAATATAAACTCTAGTATTGTTCATCATTCATTTTCTGATTTCTTTTTTCTCAATTTATTTATCGAATACCATATCGTTATAGTTGGACGCAATTGGACGCAAATGGTCCATTAACAGTAAACGATTAAGCGTAAAGTACTGCATTTATTCAGCCACAGTTGCTGTGGCTACATTATTTCTGAACATTTTCACATCCTTTAGGACTAGTTTCTAAAATCACATGTTGTGAGGTCACTATGTCCGTTGGTCCTCTTTGAGCTTCAAGCTTTTATGCCTCATACATTACATTTAGGTCCTTTTCATTTCATATGCTTATTAATATTAATTGTGTTATTAATATAAAATTGTGAGTGCACTGGTCATTTTATTCCTCTCTGCACAGATTTCCAGCCAGCCAAAAATAAACAGGAGTTCAGAAAATTATCATGTACTCAAGGGCTAGAGAGGCCAAAAAAGGCCAATTCTTTTTTGTATTAGAAAATCGTGTATAGTATTAAATTACGCACATGATTTAAATAAATTTGGCCATGAAATCCTAAAACAAAGTCAGAAAATTATAACGCACACAAATTACTTCATCCATGTTGTCAATTTGTTTCTATACAGTTCTCTAATTCAGAAATTTGTACCTTCAGAAACATCGCTCTGGTAGCTTCTAACAACAAAATAATTAGTGTTATCTGTTATACTACAGCACTGTTAACTTATCTTAACTAGAATTAGAAGCAGGTTTGATTAGGCTTAACTTAGATTGGAAAGAAGATGATTTAATTTTCTACAACAACTCTGACAGTATTGGTGCTGTATTTCAAATCACAGGTTTATATTCATGCAGTACTTTTAATCTATTTAGGATTCCATAGTAATAATGTATACGAGATAGACGAGACACTTATAGAAGGAGTCTCGAGCATCAGTGCTTTGTAATAGTTAATGTTTTCTGGCAATGGAAATTCTTCAAAAAAGGGCAGCTTACATTTTGTCTCATGGATGTTCTACAAACATTAAGTGACAATAAAATATGGATAAAAATTACAATCAAAGATTTAAATTATTGGTAGATTACTGTAGTATCAAATGGAATAAAACAGGAAGTTGTTAAGTGAAAAACCTGGAAACGAAAATCTCTTGTGTCTTGAGTGTTATATAAATATTCTGCAAAAGATCGTCAAGAAGATTGACGATTAGAACAGCACCCTAAAAATTGTTTAGACAGGAATCCAATAAATGGATAATGATATTTTTAAATAACGTTATCCAATAAATGGATAACGTTATTTAAAAATATCTACACGGCTATGGTGACGCATTGGTTAAGGATCTTTCCTTCTGATCGGAGTGTTGCGAGTTAAAGTGTGGGCATGGCCGAGCTGCCACTGTTAGGTACTCGAGCATGGCCTTTAATTTTCTCTGCTCCAGTGGCACCGTAACATGGCAGAATCTCTGCTCTGATCTCAACTACTAAGAAGATGGGGATTTTTTTATAGTACTCTACTTCAATATTTATAATAAAGGACCTCTAATGTGTATCACCTTACTGGCGCTTGAACAACATAATACAGATCTCCAAGTGTACAGGATGAAGTAAAACAGTCCAAATTGTTCCCAAAAACTGCCTGTCTCAACCTCAGTTACCAAAAATCCCAAACTGAACCAGGACCTGGCAGTGTTGTGATGTTCAGTATACTGTATGTTGTAATAAATTAACAAAATAAAAGGCTCGCCATGCCACGCAATGCCACGCAATGAATGCAATGCCACGTTTTAGAATACCTTGCTTCAAAGCTTCTGGCAGTATACACAAATGTGTTTTGTCCATTTAGTGATTTAGTGTGTAAGACAGAATGTACTAGCAGAAGCATGAATTTGAAGGAAGTCATTTGTATATCAAAATATCAGCCGAGCAGCGATGTAAATCACAGCTCTGCTTTGATCGCCAGCCTATACACTGGTATGGAAATCTAGAAGGTGTGAGTCAGATTCATGACTGTGCGTGACACCGTACATTACAAGAGAGAACCTTGTGATCTGGGTATTTTTCTGCTGGCTCCTTCTTAATGGCTGACATTTATGCTGATACAACATTTGTGTTGTATTTCAGTTTGAATGTCATGACTGATTATTCCAGTGGCAGGAGGAGGATTTGTGGCAGGAGGAGGATACTGTATGTGCTCGTCCTTTTGCTGTTGCCTTGGGCGAGTTTGACTTGGGCGAGAGATTCTTGCATGTTGACACAACCTACTCTGACTGTTCCCTTTACCCAAACTTGCTTTTGTGCTGGTTCACAAATGTGATACGGATAAATAAATGTTTCTAGCACCATTGTAGCCTAGAGTACGTAAATGTCACGGGCATGTAACCTAATTATTCTGCCTTAACTTGCACGGAAAGGAAACTTTCATCTAGGATTTTCTAGTAAAGGTCATAGCAGACATTTTGCAGTATTTCTAGGCACTCTCTCTTAGTTCATAATAACCTTAAGTACTATTCGGACAGGAAAGGATGTCTGTACATCGCCGTTAAGTAAGGTTGCAGTAATTAAGATTGATTTGCAAGGGCTAAGTGAACTCAGACATGGAAATGTCTTCATGCTTTTATGTAAAATCCATGAAATACATTGTATTCTATTAAGATTCACATACACCGTATTTGAATACAAAATGAAAGTTTTGATCTTTATTACTTGTTTTAGGGCTTGTGGCTGTGCAAGATTTTCTTGATGACTAGTAAGTCACATCACCATTAACTTGTCTGTAGGCTGTCTTGTTACTAGTGCGTATGCCTGACATATATACACTTCAAACACGAAGAAATAAAAACTATTTCAAATATTTGACCTCACTGTAACCCTGTTTGAATCGGTTCTGAAATCGAATCGGTTCTGAAATCGAATCAGTTTATTTGGTTTCAGTGACAATTCCTTAAAAATCTTATAACATTTAAGCACTTGTACATGAATCACAGTCAAGAACACTCATCTCAGACGGAAAAAGTCTTCTTCCAGTGGTGAAGGCATGAGGAAGTGCGAAACATCTTTTCCCACAATATATTATGGAATCTTCTTGGACTGAAATGGAAACAGGATACTGCTTGGGCCATTTTATAAAAGGGAAAATATGGTGTCATCTTTCCAGATACATTAAAAAAAATGGCAGATATGGCCATTTCAGAAAGGACTACAATTCTAGATGCACAGGGGTAATAATTAAATCACCTCCCATGTAGATGAGGCAGGTATCATATCCCATGCAAAATAGGTAAGACGTACAGACAATATTTTCACAGGTAACTTTAATTCTTAAGGAAGGTACTTATGGAATACAGTGCATAACGTGTACTTATGGAATACAGTGCAAAAAACTCCACTGTCATTTAAAGAAATCTTTTATAATCTGCATAATCATAAGTTTTCCAAACCTAATTTATGCATTCCTATCTAACCTTTCTGGTCTGCACACATCGCTAGCTGTGTTAAGCATGGATACCATAATCACATTGGGCTGTTGGGTTGTATTCAGAGATGAGTTACAGACACATGGTGAGGAGTCAATAAGGAACTTGCACGTCATGCAGCTATGGATTTGGTTTGGACATAGATAGTTGCACAGGATTTGCATGAGGCACAGAGTTTTCTGAAAAACAGTGGCATGTCTTGGTTACATGGGATTATGACTTCAGACTTAATACTGCTACCTGCTCAGTCTGACATTGCACAAGATAATTTGATTTAGCTCCAATATTTTAATATATCAATATTTGTGTATATTAAATACTTAAATATAAGCTTTGTGCTCCGGTCTTTATCTGGGAACATTTGAAGTCTTCGGCAGGAAGGAATTAGTGTTAAGTCTGTAATTAACTCAGACTTGAGAGTTCTTGGTTGCACAATTTCACTCAACCATAAACTGCTGTAGAAAGGACATTATTTACATTTACATTATTTACTGTCTAGTGTCACCCAAATGAGGATGAGGGTGCCTTCTGAGTCTGGTTCATCTCAAGGTTTCTTTCTCATATCATCTCAGGGAGGTTTTCTTTGCACCGTCACCTCAGGCTTGTCATTAGGAATAGAGGTTAGCGATAAATAGTGCTTTTTTTCTACAGAGGGATCATCATATAAAAGGGCATCATAATCAGAGGTATAGCTGTAAACATAGCAGATGAATGCCTGGTCAGCTTATCCTTCAAACAACGAGAATGATCCCATGATGGGAAAGCACATTACATTAGCAAAAACATTGTGATTATTTTATTACTTCAGCATATTAATAGCTGTAGTGTCATGTAGGAGCAAAATATATAACAGCATGTGCTGCAGCAAGTGCTATTTTACAAGCTGCTGGTTAACGCAGATGGAAAACATTTGTTGAATGAATCTAGTAATCTGAATGGGCTGCATGTGTGTAACCTGATTGTGAATATGAAGAACTTTCCCTCAATAAATTCCAGCAGAATTTTGAACTTAAGTCACCAAAATTAGACCGCTAAATGCATAAACTACTTTTAGAACTGCCCATGTGCTGATTTGATTCCAGTAGTATTATATAATTTTTTTCAATTGTACAGTGATGCATTCACTAGTCAGTTGATCCTAACTGTTCTGTGTTTGAACACTTGGAATGATGATCTGTGAGAATGCATTAGATTGTGACCTGATTATGTGTGTTAACAGTCCGCTTTTTAGGTGCTTAATCAAATTGCAGGGGTCGTGTTTCAGTTTTTGTTGATAGACGCTGTAGAAATTACTGGGAGCTGCATAGAGACGATTGATGAAGAAAAGAATATTTTCCCCTCTGGGCTAATATATGTGTAGTTTTGTGTGAGTTATTGAACTAGCATACCAGAGGCTGTGTGGGGGTGTGTGTGTGTGTGTGGTGTGTGTGTGTGTGTGTATGTGTATGTGTGTGTCCAGACTCGTTCTTTTAGTGAGCTATGCATTCTTCAGATGGGACAGGAATGAGTCACTTACTGTCTCAGTCCACCTGGCACACAGACTCACACACACACTCACTCTCTCTCTCTCTCTCTCTCTCTCTCGCTCTCTCTCTCTCTCTCTCTCTCTCTCTCTCTCTCTCTCATCTAGTTGCAGGTTTAGAATAGTTCAAGATAACGAAGCTTTGATAGAGATCTAAAGAGGTCTTGAGATCTTGGAGGCTATGTTATTTCGCCATTAATTAATGTTGTAGTTACTATTTTAGTTACTGCCAACAGCATTAAAAGTAAAACGTCCTGCAGTTTGAATTTCTTTGTACATTTTAAGCGTTTGAAGCTATGATACACTTCAACTGTGAAAGAAATTAATATTTATTAATTACTATTCTGTTCTCACCCCTGGGAAATCTTTAAGAGCATACAGTAATGAATAGTCTTGAAAAAAGAGAAGAGGAAAATCTTGGGTTTTATCTAATACACACACACACACACACACACACACACACACACACACGCCCACACACACAAACACACACAAACCCTCCCCCTTCTGTTCTGTCGTTTCTTGACTAATCCCCAACATGCATGACCACAGATCATTGCTCTTTGAATTCACCATGACCATATTTAGATGAAGAAGAGGAACAGTAGTAGTATGATTGTTTACAGATGGTGGTGGCGCTAAGGATTTTAATGTATTGCACAGTAACATTGTTTTTCAGTTAAGAAGGAATCAACTGCAGTATATTTATAATATATTATAATATATATACGTATATATATATATATATATATATATATATATATATATATATATATATTATATATATATATATATATAATGTGTATATGTATATGTGTGTGTGTGTGTGTGTGTGTTATAATAATTAATTTCTGAAAGTTTTATTTGAAAGTTTTGCCACATACACAGAATTTGGAGTGGAAAATTCAGTTCCTTGGGCAACCAGGACTTTTCTTAGAGCTGAGCAAACTGAGCAATCAGGGGAGAAGGGCTTTGGTAAGAGCGTTGGCCAAGAACCCGATGGTCATTCTGGGGATTAGAACTAAATCACTAAATGGACAAAACACAGTCAGTCATTCTTGAGCTGCAGAGGTCATGGGTGGAGATGTAAGAAGCTTGCAGAAGCTCACCCATCACTGCAATGCTCCACCTATCTGGGTTTTATGGCAGAGCCAGACAGAAGACTCTTCTGAAAGACTGAAAGACTGCTTGGGAAAAAAGCTAAAAGTCTTTAAGACTGATGAAATGAAGATTGTATTGTGTAGCCTCAATCCCAAGTGTCATGTCTTGAGGAAACCTGACACCCCTCATCACCTGTGTAGTACCATCCTAACTGTGAAGCATGGTGGTTGTAGCGTCATGTGGTGATGTGGGGTGGGGGGTGTTTTTGTAGGCAGGGAATAGGGCACTGGCCAGGATAGGAGAATAACAGGACCATGACCTTAAGCATAAATTAAAGACCTTTTAAGAGTGGCTTAGAGAAAATTCTGTAAAAGTCCTTGTGTGACCCAGCTAAAGCCCAGACTTGACCCCAGGTGAACATCTCTAAAACTTGTCACCGCATATCCAAATAGACTCAGAAATGTCATTGCTGCAAATGGTGCTTCGTCTAAGTACTGATTTCTAGGTCTGAACTTATTTCAGTGTGGTACTTTAGTTTTTTCTCCTTTTGTAATAAATTTGCAGGAACACAAATCTTTTATTTATTCATTTATTTAATTATTTATTCATTTATTTTTTTGCTAAAGCATGTTACCATAAGGCTACAGCATTTCAAAATGTAAAATAAAATGCAATGTTTGAATACTTTCTGAATGCACAGTACATACATATTTAATGAGTACTATTTGCTCTGTGGCTCTGTAAACAAGTTCGTTTTGAGTCATTTTTGTATTTATGAGCCTCCACGGTGTCTCGGTATAATAGACTGTCAGCCAGCTGGGGTGGTGAGTGACTCTTTTGGTAGACATGAATCATAAGTCCACATAACTTTTTTTTTTTTCTCCCCTCCTCAGTGACAGCAGGACGTTCTCCAAACAAAGCGCTGAAATCATGCTGGGTCCCAAGGTCCTTTTTAAGGTTGCGCTGAACTTATTAGCAGTGTCTTTACATGCTGATTTCAAATTAGAAATCTAAAATGCAAGATGCAACACCAGTCTTTAAAAATTTCTTTAGTGGTTTGTGTAATAATAATAATAATAATGTTAATAATAATAATAATAATAATAATAATAAAGGGTGTATCAATGAATTTAGTGCATATAGTAGTACACAGATGCAACCAAAGCTCCTTTCTATTTGACAGTGTCTCAGTGTTCCACATCCTTTCACTTCATTCCCGTGATAGCTTGCTTTGATTGCTGTCAGTGCTTTCATTAGCTGGCTGCTATAAAACAGATGTCCTGCTGTGATGTGTATTACCCAGACATTGTCCTCTCTACACATAATGTCCATTCCACATTCCATAATTTATTCCTGTACATTTACAAGGATTACCAGGAACTTCATTTCGGTTACACATCTTGCAAACAGATATTCCGGTCAAAAAGAATTTTTGGTTCTGGAGCTCTGAAGAGATTTTCACTACAAACAAGCTTGTGGATAATGAGTGATTGGAAATTTACATTCATTTGCATGAAGTAGTGTTTATGGCAGGCCAGGAACCATTAAATGAGGGGAATAATCTCCTCATGGGATTGCTTTAGCAAGTGACCCAGATCATTTTTTATAAACCCTAATTATTTAATGTGTCAGTGACTCAAGTACGCAGAACAATGTCTCTGGCGAACATCTGTTCATCCATACAGGTTTTCTGATTATTTCCGTCAGACGTCATAGAAACCAAACATGATGTCTGAACATATGCATTTTTGTTTATTTATTTTTTATTTATTTGTGTTTTTAAGGATTTTATTATGTCGTAAATTACATTATGTAATGCTGGATGGTAAGAGCTTCAAGATCTTACAGCTGTTGACCATTTCACATACGACTGCATGGGGATGTTTTAAACATCCTCTGGAAAAAGAAAACACACGTCATAGAGGAAGAGGCTACTAATGCAATGAACCACAAATGTGCGGTACTGACCCATATCTCTCTAAATCATCACCACAGACTGTTTTACTGTTATTCTACTTTGTTCTCATAAAGACCAGAAAATGCTTGGTTTCAGGAATTCATTGGCTCTTGTCCATGACAACACCCTGACCTGTTTCTGTTGATGCAAATATTGACTCCTGCTCCTCCTGTCACAGCGATCCTTGTTGATCAAAGTTAGCACTGTAATCATGACTATGCGGAGGTGTTAACCTTTGTTATAGCAAAAGCGGAGTGAATTTGTTTTCCTTCTATAGTATACTATATAATAGACTGTTCAGAAATAAAGACAAGCTCATTTCATTTGGAAGATTCAGAAGGTTTCAGTCTTACCTTTGTTCACTCAGCCTTGGATTAATAATCAACTAAACAGTGCTTTAATTTCAAATCAACAAAAAACCTGTTCTTCATAGCTGTGTTGATTTAGTAGATTTGTGAAAGAGACATAGTGTATAGACATCTTGCTAGAGTTGTGTAATGTAAATAACAAACTGAAACTGACCTTGTGTCTGCCTGTGTCTGTAGAAGACAGTGAGTGGGAGTTGGACAAGCTAACTTTGTCAACAGTGGAGTTTTGTGTGTACAGTGCTGTGTGTATTAGTGTGTGTATATGAAGCAGGATTGTGTTGCATATTACTATTTGTTCTGTTTTTATACAAGGCCATACCATTATAATTCTACGCTAATTAATTCAAACTTAAACAGTTACACTTCTTTTTTTAATGTATAAATGTTTGTGTTGTTTGTCAGTTTATTTGGCTGTTAATATACAATATGCAATGATTGGTATATTGTTATAACTCAAGAACTTGTATAACACCAAAACTGGTGTTATTGGCAAACCACAGATGGGATTTGACCATGACCGTTGAATGCGATTAGAGAATTAAATGGCAGATAATCTTGCTAGAGCAAGCATTTGGATTAGATCACCATTGTCATGGCATGGGATGAAAGCATCCTACTTTTTATTCATTCGTTCATCTCCAGTAAGCTCTTTATCTTGGACTGTGTCCCAATGAATTTGGAGTCTATCCCAGCAACACTGGGATATTTCACTATGGATGTGATGCCAGTTCATCAGAGGGCAACATGAACACTCATGCATTCACACAGATGGGGAAATTTTGGTATTGTTTAACTACCTACATTTTTTTAAACAGTGGCAAGGAACCAGAGAAAGACAGGAAGAAAATGCAAAACTCTATGCACCCTGAAGCTGTGATACAGTAATGCTACCATGGCACCACCTTTCACTGCCACCCATTTAGATTTCAATACTATAATTTACAACTAGAATATCAAGGTGAAGGCAAGTGCAGGATAGTAAACTTATCCGTGATTGAGCCATTTTATATGAAGAGGTAGAGTTATTATTAATGCTTTTTTTTTAGGTTTTTTTTTTTTAGATTATTGTCTAATCTGAAGCCGTAATGTTAGTCAGTTTTACAAATGATGGTATTTTACCTCAGTAATATATATGTATCTCATGTAACAGTATAAAATATATTACCTGAGAATATTACTGAGTTAAAATACCATCATTTGCAAAACTGACTAACATTACGGCTTCAGATTGGACAATAATCTATATCTATACAGTATATCTATATATCTATCTATATATATATATTTTCAAACAAATACACAGTTAGGCTGCTTTAGATGTTATTGTTAGTAGCTATAGCCAGTGTACCTTTTATACCTATGTAGCATGCTATATTGGCCTTGTTAGTTCATAATTGTGGTGTGATGAGTATTCTGTGTGAATCAGAAATAATAATTATAGTTATATTGACCAGCAATATTAATAAACTTGTCTGAATATACCTTGGTATGAAGACTTTCAGGCTTGTTTTTTATGCTACAACCTTTTTTAAGGAGGTGTAAATCTGATTCCTCTCATATTTGTTTTATTTTAAACCAAATCACTGTCATATCAGCATTCCCCACTGACCCGGAAATGTATCAGGGTAACGGCTAAGCCTGTGGGCTCACAACCATATAACACAAGATTCATCACAGCAGCTTTTAGTCAGGTGTTTCCTGCACCACAGCTGAACAAATTGTTCCAAACATTCAATGTGGAATTAATGCAAATGCATGAAAAGCAAGGTGGCTATCTCCTTGTACAATGTGTGACGGTGTTCTGCTCTTTTCTAAATGTCACAAGTACACAGTGGCACTCAGACTAATGGAGTCAAAATGGTGGTTTTGTTTTTCACTTACTGAAGTCTGCAGGTTTTGTGCCTGCTCTGAGAGCTTTTCTTTGTGCGCCTGAGTGACAAACTGCTTGAGTGAGTAGGATGTAATTAAAGACGGCCCCAGACCAGCAGTAACAGTAGAATCACATTTACCACATTTATCATTTCAGAGACCTTAAAGAACATGCCATTTTAAAGATATTTTCAGTCTTGTAATGTGTGAATATTCCAGTTACTACCCTGTCAATAAGCTCATCTTGTGTTAATGGGCTCAAACATCAGGGCAACATCATGTGGAACAAGACAAGTAACCCGTCTTGGCATATCATTCAGGGTAAAAATCCATGTTGCTCCCTACAGTTACTAGGATAATCTCTGCATTGAGATTAACCAGGATGACCTTAACCAGGATGAAGCAGGTTGTATATAAATATACAATAAACAATATAAATGATATACACGATTGATGTTTATTTTTAAAATCATTTAATCATGTTTTTTTTTATTCTGTAATTGCTAAGTTTTAACAGTTCTAATACTTATCACTCTGCATACCAATAGTATAATATTTTGAAATTAAAAAGCATTGATTTGACTTCAATCAGATATTTTCATCAGCATTAAATCTACATGACTATTAACTGAAAACAGAAATCCTTAACTTTGTTCACAAAACTTTCATACATGGAATGAAGCATTGGGAAGCAGATGTTGAGAACATTGGACATTGTGTTTTTTCAAGTTGATGCATTGCATAATGTCATGTTACTGTTTACACAAAACACAGTAAAGGGGGAAATGTAACGTGATCTCTATGACTTATGACCTCACTATGGCCATAGCACTGTGGTTATTGCCTGAAAGTTAAGTTTGAATATTTCAGAAGCTTATGATCTTTTTGGATTTTCCTGCACATGAGTGGCTGGAGTTTACTAGTTTATCAGTAACAAACATCCAGAGTGTTAGTTATGCAGGTGGAAACATATGCAAAATCATATAAGAAACAAAATTGCAGTAATACAGTAACGTACATAACCAGTCTATACAACCATGGTGAGCAGAAAAGCGTCATAAAACACACAGCAGTTCACATGCTGAGGCATATGGTCTACAACTGCAGAACACAACATAATGTTCCATTACTTTCGGCCAAGAGCAGGAATTTGGGAATTCAATGAGCACAAGGTTTTTGGTTAAACCTATTGGACCAAAAACAACACGTGGTTTGAAATTACATTTTTTTCCCTTTGTAATTTTCTCTCATTGTGTCAGATGATTAGTTAAATGGATAATTTCATAACTAAGCAACTGTGTACAGTATGTGTTCCTATTAAAGTGGCCATTGAGTGTATATAGACATATTGGTATATGTGACGTATTGTATAGTGTTTTCCTAATAGATTTCAATATACAGTATTTTGGTTTGGTTAGAGCTAAGTACAGCAATTTCTAGTTTGAGGGTTTTTTTTCTTAGTTCACTTTGAAAAGCTTTGCTTAGCCTTCTACCTTATAGAGAGTCCAGGTTTTAGTACATTTTGTTGTCACTTTTATTTTATTTGTCTGTAGTTGAGGGAAACAATGCTTAAGTCTTTTGTCCTTTTCCACCTTCGCTCAAGTAACTGAAGGTTTGAATAAAAAAAAAATCTTGGAAATGTATTCTTTCTCCTGGGGCTTAGCACAGTTTTCTAGACAACAGAATACTTATATTGACGTGTAGCAGAAGCTCCTCCGTAGATTTGTATATAATAGTGAATAGATATATAATGCAAAAGGCTGCAGATTGTGTGGGTTTGTATGGTCTAAGCAAATACTAAATCAAAAGCATTTTTTATTCATTCAAGTGCCACTCCATAGTTAAAATCATGCACTGTAAATGTTAAACTGTATACAGAATTGTCTGGGAAGGTTTTCAGTCATCCAGGTTATATTGAAGTGTCTCATACTACTTGCATGTCTTGGCAAGTGGACCATAATCATGAAGACATTGCTCTCTCCAACCGATAAAGCCCCTTCGAGAAATGTTTTAATCATGCTCAAGTGCAGATACCAGGGCATACTTCTGTGATGCATGCCAGCAAATACATAACATTATAAAAATCTGATGGAGTCTTCTTAGCTGCTCCAATGTCTCTCCCCCACATGAACTCCCAAGCATGGATTACAGACCATGATGTAATCAAACAGCTTGCAACATGCACCGGCTCCAGAATTCCTCCTAACAGAAACATGCCCCATTTCCGAATTCCTCCCACTGGAGACATGCCCCAACCCCCAAATCGCTCCCTCCCGAAACAGCTGTTTGGAGCCATGAAACTCTGATCCGATGGAATCTCCTCACCTGGCACATAAGAGAAAAAGCTCCATGCTGTTGTCTCCAGGACAGTTTATCATATTAGTAAGGGCTGTACCATCTGACACATGAAAAATGTTGCTAGCTCCAGTTTCAGCTGTGTTTCTTCTCAATCGTTACTCTTAAATCCTTCCATTTTGAGACAGTGGGTCAGACACTTACTTTAATTTTCCCTAAAAGCACTAGCACACAGCACATTTAGGGCAGAATTAGGCCTTGTCACAACAAGCCATTTAGGCAAAAGTTCTGAACTAACCATGTCTGCTGCTACCACTACCCATCTTAATTAAGACTGGCACTTTCATAGCCCAAGGCTGAAAACTGAATGTGGAAGGTCACTGTGTATCTTGTCCCCTAATTGCTGACATCCAAATCTATTTGTGCACAGTGAGAGACCGATCGATCTGCCAATTGTGTCTGGATTAAACTAATGATTCACTGAGTCGCCCGGACAGTGTCTGCAAAAATCATGCCCATCTGGCAGCGTGTTACTGTGCTGTGCAACCACCACGTCTATGTAACATAACAGAACGTAAACAACAGGGTCAACCATTCTGATTATAGAGAACAACAACTGCACTAAATAAATGAACTGTAGCCAGGGCTGGAAGTTCTTCCTGCATGAGATAATGTTAGATTAGTCAGTGCTGCTCCTGATTTATGTGGGTCAGCTCCAGTAGAGTCAGCTAAGGACACAAAATCGCTGGATTTATTGTAGCCGCTGTATATTATTTTTAATATAAAGCACAAAGCACAAATGCAAATGTTCTGGTGGCCATATACAGTCCATGAATTTATGATTTTTAACATATGACACTAGGGAATACTAATTAGAAATAATATTTTTTAAATAATAGTTTTGTTTTATTAGCCTGCATATAAAAGGTAAAACAAATCTCTCATCTTCTCTTGCTACTGATAAGAGGCAGTAAATTACCTTTTCGAGCAATATTCCAGAATATCTCTTTCCCCCTTTCATCAGTTCCTTTGCAAATAACATAACATCTAGTCACTGCCTTTTTTTAAAAAAAAAAAATCAACAACAGAGGGTCTTTCCATTTTTAAAAAGCCCAGATGGCTTAAACATGAGCAACAACCAACTGCTAATTTGGTCTAGCTTTTCTTTCTAAAGAATTCTTTACAATAAGTTGTCATGGTTGTTTTTTTTTTTTGTTTGTTTTTTTAACATACTAACTGTGGTCCCTCCACGAAATGGTCCTAAAGTCCTAAATCTGCAAACTATTATTTGTTACTCATCTGTCCATGAATCAATAAAAGTAGTGGTTTGATTCCTACATGAAGCAGCTTTAATATTAATGGGCATGGAGGGGATACACATCTGCTCTGTGCAGTTCCCTCCACTGGTGAACCACATGACACAGTGCTTGGTCCTTTTTGATTTTACTTTTATGCCTGCTGTCTTGTGGTTTTTCATGCCACTGCTATGCTGCTGACACATAACCCCTGCTCTCCCTCCCCGATAACCCCGGCTTTTCTTCTTCAGACACTCATGTTTCAGCACAGATCTCAGCTGGTCTGGCAGTCATGTCAACTGCTATAACAGCCTCACTCTTTTGGGAAGTCTTCCCAATAGATATATGAACATGGTTGTGGGAATTTCCAATTTAGTCACAAAAGCACTAAGGTTGGCTACTGATGTAGGGAGTGTGAAGGACTTCCATTTAATCCCAAATGTTTGCAGTGGGGTTAAGGTCAGGGCTTAGTGTAGACCAATGGATTTGATCCAGACCAATCTTGGCAAACTGGTCTTAATGGAGCTCATACTTTGCGCAGCTGCATTATCATTTTTATAAATGTTTGGGTCCCTTAGTACCAGAGAAGGGAAATATTAAAGCTACGGCAACCAATTTCCAGACTATTTTGTGCTTTTGACTTTGTGGCAGCGGTTTGAGGAAGGTGAAGTTTTGGGTTTTAAATATTTAAAGGTCACTGAACTAGTACATCTGTACAAAATAATAAAGGAAATTATTAATTATTAAAGGAAAGTGAGAACTGAGAATTTAGAAGTAGCACTAGCAAGCAGAGACTTGATCAGACTAGCAGAGAAAAATGGTCAAGAGAAATGTGTGTGGTTATGAGGGAGCATAAAGGCGTATTATAGGATGCCAAACAGGTATTTATAATGTGAATGTTTGCATGCGTGGTGTGTGTAAAATGGTTCTTAGAAAATGTCATAGCACGAAGATCAGATTGCAACAGCTGGCAGTGCCGTGCGAAGGGAAGCAGCTGTACGCCCGTACAGTATGGCAAAGCTTACACTAGAGTGCATTGTGAATTACCAAGAATTACTAGAGGTCATGGCTCATTGCAGTTAAAATCAGCAAAAAGGAAAAAGAAAGTGCTGAGGAAGCAGTGTTAGCCACACCATATTGTTTATGCAGAATTAAGCAATCGATATATTTATTTTTTGCAAAGGTGCTTATTAAATCATTTACAAAATGCTCTATTGTGTACCCAAGTTTGTATGTTTGTATTAATATCTGTTTTTATAATTGTTTTTTTTTTTTTCTGTAGGCTTAAGCCATGGGAGGAAATAAGAGCAAACCCAGAGAGCTGGGCCAACACTCTCGGAGTTTGGATTGCACCATTAGCATGAACAGTGGGGGTGGCAGCACTGTGGGGCATCACCTCAACTCATGTCAGCAGAACTTCACACCCAACCGGACCCCTGCAGTGGATGGCTCACGACATGGTGCCCAAAGCATCGCTAATAATGCTGATTTGTCCTTGTTTGGAGGAGTGGAGTCCATGAACAGCCTCACATCACCTCTTCGTAGCACATTAACAGCAGGTGTACAAAAATATCTAAATTAGTAATGCTCACTTTAAAATATACTGAGAGCACTGTATCTTATTTGTAGGAATGTCAGTGAAAAGTTTAGTCAATGTAGATCCAAGTGCATTCTAGGAAAGGTGGCCTTTAGATGTGGCTCCTCTGAGACAAGCGAAAATGGTTCAACCTAGTTTTGTTTGATTCTTTTTTTCTAAAGCATTATTAAATGAAGACTGCTTTCATTGTAATTTTCAAGAATAAATATGTCTCTTAGTGGGATTATCCCTATGAGGTGGCAGTAGTAGTAGTAAGCTGTCAACTAAGGTAAATAGACCTTTAAGGCATTTCACCATGAACAGAGGGGCATCATTAGTGATTAAAATGTCTTTACATTTATAACACTTTGTAATGAATCCATGTTACTAGACTTTCAGATGGTCTGCTGGGAAATCTTTACATTCTCATCTGACCGATAGTACATTTCCAATATTTTTTTTTTTTTAGAACGACAAGCAGAATATGAGTGTTTAATACTGAAAACCTTAATCCTGCATAGTACAACATAAAAACATTTCATCAGTCTAAAACAGAGATGCTAACGAGACCTAAATAACGTATTTACATATGATGAGACCGCATCACAGTTCATACTGTGGGTGAACTTTTAGCCAAACAATTTCTACCTTTTGTCCATGACACATTATTGAGAGACATTATCGTGGGAGGATAAGGACTATGGCTATATAAAGTCGACCTTCCAAGGGATTCCAGCACTTGCTAATTTTCTGTCTGTGTCAGTGCAAAAGATGAGCTCATCATACTAGCGAACATTAACCTAGTTAATTTGACTTCCAGCCAAGAAAGTACTACTGGGCAAGAACATTGGCGGCTTTCACTTGGACGATAGCCAGGCTATTGAATTTATTTGTCCTTCTCTGTAAAATGTTTCTAAAATAGGAACTGATTGTAAATTTTTGCTTTATTTTTGTCTTTCTGCAGGAGGCGTGACTACATTTGTGGCGTTGTATGACTATGAATCACGCACTGCCTCTGATCTGTCATTCAGGAAAGGAGAACGGCTTCAGATAGTGAACAACACGTAAGTAAGCACACACACACACACACACACACACACACACACACACACACACTCTATTTCTCTCTCTCTCTCGTACAAACACTGTTGCCATCATTACATAGATCTCACGTTTCCTTCTAGACAGACATGCTGTATATTATGATCATACTCCCTCAGTCAAGTGCTCATACAGACATGCACGTCTATCCTGTCTGCACCACTAAAGAGTGTATAACCTCCCTCTTCACCCTCCCCCCCTCGCTGTCTGGTAACCATAGGAACAGGCTCCCTCTTTAAAGGCTGGTGATGGTGTTTTTGGTTTTGTTTATCTTTTCCTTACTTTTCTCTTAAATGCACTCCTTTTTCAGGGTTTTCTGCTCACAGCTGCACAAATCCCCTACCTCCCCCTTTCCCCACCTTTTTTTTCTTTCCCTCTAAGAGTGAAAGGGCAGTTGCTCATTCTCTGTTATCCCAGTGATCACTTCCTGAGAAAGCAGCAAATCTGCACTAATTAGAAAAAAGGCAATCAAATTAAAATCCCTTGTTACACATGTAAAGGGAAGTGGTTGTCAGAAATGGTAGTATAGTCCTCCTATACTGTGTTAAAATGAGAGAGGCAATGGAACATAGCTAAAAATCACCATCAACATAATCTCTCATATAAATATGATTTAAAAACGTAAATATTTAAAATGGCCAATTCATCAGGTCAAAGTGCAGGGCCAAGAATGTAAAGACTGATTTACTGTGGAATCAACAGAAGAGCAGCAGAGCATGATGCTGTTGCTCACCAAACACACATGTGTACACACATGCACACGCATACACACGTCAATACGTCAATAGCAGAACCATTGCAGTGTTCTTGTTATCTTTTGTGTCCATACCAGTAAATTGATTTTCCTTTACGCTGATGCCTGCTCCTCATTACATTTAAACAAGCTCTAATAAGAAGAATACATGCATTTAAATAGCTTGTATTTTGTTTTACTTTTTTTTTTATTATTGACCTGGTCAGTCAAACACTGCAATGTGGTTCCTGCTGTCTCTTTACTCTTTGGCTTTGTGGCTTTGCTCTAATTCCTGCTACAGTATGTCTGTTTTTTAATCACAAACCTATTTCACACCTCCTTCCTCCATATCTTCTCTTATGTGCGGACACTGTTTAAAACAGGAGAAAGCTGAACAGCAGGTAGGTAAATACTGCTTGCTTTTACCTATTGCTTGATTTATGTCTGTGTCTTCAACATCATTTTTTCATGAACATCTGTTTATCAAAAAAGAGTGCATGGCAAGCTGGGAAATCCCATCGTAGTGGCCGAGTTCTGCAAATAAAAACAAAAGCTGACCAAAATAGTTTTTTCGGCCTAAAGCACACTTTGACACCTCATTGTTTAGAAGACATAATTTGGGTGTAACCAGACTGTGAAGGGTTTTTCCAGGCCCACACACATATAACTGATGTATCTGTGCAAAACTAGCATTCCACTTGATGACACAGCAGTTTTCTTGCAGCTAGAATGAAATATTCTGGAGGGCGAGTGTTTCTATATGGTCCATGAGACATAAACGAGATGCAGGAGAAGAAGTGTGTGCTTTTTGTCACGGATCAAGTAGTCCATAATCGCTGCACAGAGCTGCTCCATTTTTGCATATAGTTAAACTTTTCTCAGCTTTGACGTGTCGCTAGTCGGCAACAATCACTGTTGCTCAAAATTAATAGTCTCTGATCACTTTGTCTCTGGGAGCAGTACATTTTTTTACTATTTAATTGAGATCTTAAGTGTCCTGGCCTTTCTTTTTCTTTATTAATTCATTTACAGCTTTTTCTGCTCTTATTTTTTTCCCAACCAAATGACATTCAGTACTTTTAGAACCCACCATTGTAGATAGACTGTTTAAACATCTCATGACACTCATTCACTGTGACTAATTCACTATAATGTAGAAACACTGTGATGTGATGACAATGATGTGATGTGATGTTATTAATCATGCCCTAACAGACATTTTGTAATGAGTTTTAAGAATGTGGGAGATTGAGAAGACCTCATAGACTTAGGGAGGTTGTGTGTTGAGTCAGCAGCAACTGTGATGTGAAAATGCCAGCATTATTGCACCAACTAGGGGAGGCTAAATCAGGAACTTCAAGGAAGTTCAATGAGGACAACTCGAAGAGGAGGTTAATAATTCACAGCTGAAAAGAGTCAATATTTGTATTCTAATTCAGCAAACTCATTTTTGTAGTTTGTTCTGTTTGTGTATTTGAACAGATCGTAAAGTCACACAACACACCAATGAGTCAACGATTACATTTGTTGTTTTGTTTGTAGTTGCATCATGGAACATCCATGAATCAAGTTGGTTCCTGTTATCACTTGCTTTATAACAGATGCAGCTTGTCGTGTTACCAAACATCAGAAGCCAAAAAACCCTGTATCATCTGACAGTTGATATCATAAACTCTAAACAAATGTCTCCTGATAGAAAACCTCACCATATCATCATTTACATGCTTTCTAATCCATTCATGCAGATTGTGTCTACTGTGAATTAGCCGTTAATAATGTATTAGACTGCGTGCATTAATATAAACCTGTAATGTGCCTTGCCACTAATGTTACTATCAGAGCTGTTGTTATAGCAATTAACTATTAATTATTGCTTTAAAATAGATATCCTGATTTCAGATTTGTAAGAATGACCACAAACAAGCTCTTCTGTGAAGTTACACACCATGTGCATGTGTCTTTTAGGGAAGGAGACTGGTGGTTAGCTTGCTCACTGACCACAGGACAGCGAGGCTACATCCCCAGCAACTACGTCGCTCCTTCTGACTCCATCCAAGCCGAAGAGTAACTGTTCCATTTTCTTTCTCTTTTTCCTTATTTTTTTTTCATTTGTCTACTACACCCACCTCCAGTAATGCTCCCTTATTTAATCATATTTGTTTACCTCTGTGTAAAAGGCTTATTCATCATGTATCATGCTCTCTTTATTTAGCGTGAGAAACAGATTTTCTAGCACCTTCTTTTTTTCTCCCCTAACACATCACAGTATTTCTGAAGTCAATTGGTCACACCCACTCACACAATTACTTCTGCGACAGTATCTACTTCCCTTTTACTATAACTCATTATTACTATCTCATCATTACCACTTCCTTTTTCCCCCCCTCAAAGATGCACCAAATACAAAAAAATGGAAACAATTGGACCTACAACACAGTATCATCTTTAAATCCAGTCAGTAAACCTAATCTCTAGCTACAACATCAGTAGCATGTGTGTGATCACCAAGGACAAGAATTGTAATGTATTGTCAAATGAAAGGTGGATAGAAGTTAAATCAGTACAGTACATTTTTTCAGTTATAGCTATAATACTTTTATTTCAATTTATAGGGTGAGACAGACAAGTGAGAACATCTTTCTGCAACGGTTTCATCACTAAAAAGATGGGGTGTGGTCACTGCCTGTCTTACTTTTTATCCTTTATCCACCTAGTTTACTAATCACTTTACAGTCATAGTTGTATCAGCTATATCAGATTTGAGAGCTCAACGGAACTGTAGTATAAACTGTCACTGTCTTGTTTTCCATCATTGCAGGTGGTTCTTTGGTAAAATTACCCGTAGAGACTCTGAACGCCTGCTGTTGAGTCTTGGGAACAGAAGGGGAACTTTCTTGGTCCGAGAAAGTGAGACCACCAAAGGTGAGTGTAGATGTTTTACATTCTGTCGAAGAGTTACTGTAGTATCACTTTACAGATTTATTTTACTTAATGCATTCAATCAACAAGGGAATAATACTTGTACATTTTTAGAGTGTGTACAAACAGAACCAGGAACCACTACTGCTTGGCTTTTTATATATACACACACACGCACACGTGTGTGTGTGTATATATATATATATATACACACACACACACACACACACACCACACACCACACACATATATATATATATATATAAGAAAGCTCCACAGCACACAGAGCAACAACGCTTTTTGTGTGGAGGAAACGCATTCCTGTTAAACCCTGTAATCTGTACAGCAAGTGGCCTCATTAAAGATCAGTCAGTCTATCAGAGTATGTGGGAGTGCGTAGTTAAGCTTTCTGAGTGATGGAGTGTGAAGATGTGGGAGGTAAAAATGGGGGATGTCCAGGGTAAAGAAAGGAGGTGGTGAACTGACATAAAGTAGGTTATCATCCTGCTGTCGGCATGAAGCAATAGATATACACTATATGACCAAAAATATGTGCACATCTGAACTAGCACACATATATATTCAATTCAATTCACTAAATCAATTCACATTGTCTCAACGGTTGGCTCGGGCATCATTCATGCTCATCCTAAAGGTGTTCAGTGGCATTGAGCTCATGGCTCTGTGCAGAATACTCAAGTTCTTGCGTACCAACTGTGGCAAATACTGTCTTCATGAACCATGCTTTGTACACATCGGAGTTGTCATGCCCGAAAATGTTCAGGCCTCTTAGATTCAATGGAGGGAACTTCCTGTAACTTTTTAAGAAGGCTCACATACAGTATGAGTTTGAATATCATTTAAGACACTGTACGGTAAATACATATTCATATAATTCAATAAAAAGTAATTTATTTACATAGCACCATAACAATTGACAGTCATAAAGCAGCTTTAGAGAAATCCAGATAGAGATTTTATATAGATTTGTTCTTGATGAGTAAGCCAGAGGCAATTGTGGCAAGGAAAAACTCCCTAAACCAACATGAGAGAGAAACTTCGAGAGAAACCAGACACATAAGCCAATGCTTGAATCCAATTAAGAACATCCACACAAATCTTTAGGGTATTTGTGTGATACCATTCACAGCGATCGCACAGCAAATTTTGACTAGCTAAGCAGAGCCATCCTCAGCACCAACAAAGTACTCTGGTGAAAGGGTCTCCAAGATGAAGCAGAGCATAAGGATGGATCAGGAATATCCAGGTATCGCATCAGAGTAAAAGAAGAGGGTGGTTATATGTAATGGCCCGATTTGTAAGCTTTGAATTATACTATCATGTGAATAAAGTTACCAGGAACTGGGCAAAATAAATAAGACAATGTTAGAGAGAATGAGAGAAAGAGGCAGAAAATGAAATGCGTACATTAATGTCATTGTTGTTGTAACACTGCCCCCTAGTGACTTTCTTGCAGATACGCATTTTGTAGTTTGTTCTCTTTAATGATATTTAATGCACCATTCTGTTTCTGACAAACCAATCTTCCAGGTGCCTACTGTCTGTCTGTCCTGGATTATGACAACGTTAAAGGGATGAACGTGAAGCATTATAAAATCCGGAAGCTGGACAGTGGTGGCTTTTACATTACCTCTCGCACACAGTTTAATAACCTTCAGCTGCTGGTCAACCACTATCGAAGTGAGTCAGTGGCTTTAGCCCACAAAACCTGACTATGTGCAATAGCAATTTCTACTTTTCTAAGAAAATTCCTCACCAGAGCAAAATGCACTAAAACCCTGAAATACGATACACAGATGGCACTGTATACACACACAAAAATCTGAGAAATGTGATGTCTAAGTCTTGCTAAATATTGCTGCATCAAAATATTTTTTTATTATGTTCTAATTTCTGATCTCATTGATCAACAATGAATGCAGTTTGAACGAAAAACTAATGAGGCCTAAAGGTGTTCCTTAATCTAGATGACATCACCTTAAAAATGGCTTTAGGCTGTGAGAGGGCAGTTGATTGTATTTTCATTTACCTCCACATACTAATAGAAGTGAAATACAGGTCATTGAGGAATTATAGATGAGCGTTTAAGTCTAATCAATATGTAAGTAAAACCCTTCTGGTTCTTTTTCAATGCAGAGTTCAGGCCTTATAAGGGCAAATGCAATGAAAGTATTGCTTTTCAGTGTTTGGTGTTTTTTTTTTGTTTTGTTTTTGTTTGTTTTTTTCCTTGCCACTGATAAATTTATTACCAAAGGCATATTTGTATTTTATCACTGATGTCATTACATTTCGCTCTGGTAGGGAGATATTTTTGTCACATTCAGTATGAACAGAAATAAATAATACAAGTAATATTCACATGCTGCAATTAAATAAAAATACATAAATAATGAAGGAATTATAGTAGAGTTAGCATTAACAGCAATGACAATTAGCATCTTTCTCCCACTTATTCTCTCTTTCTTCTTTCTTCATCAGAGCATGCTGATGGTTTGTGCCACTGCCTGACTGATGTGTGTCCAGTGCTGAAGCCACCACAGACTCAGGGTTTGGCTCGGGATGCCTGGGAAATCCCTCGTGAGTCTTTGCGTCTAGACGTGAAACTGGGACAGGGCTGTTTTGGAGAAGTCTGGATGGGTAAGGACAACACAGCCGACTGTGATGAATTTTCTGGTGACATCTACTCACAGGTTAAAAAACAAAAACGACTTCTTGATAAGTTTACTCGCTCGAATTAGATATTTCTGTTCCTCTGAAATTGTACTACCAAGAAAATAACTAAAAATGGCTTAGGAACACCTGTACTTCTTTACCATAATTACACCAGGACCTACAAACATGAATGACTGCTAACCCCAACACCATAGTGTACAATTGTGATTATTATTTAAACTTATTTAACCATTTAGAAATCAGATTCATTGCATTCCCAGGCAAGTTAACCAATATGATCAGTATTCGATGTAAAAATGTATGAAATTTAATTAACATTTATTTAATTTTTTTATACAATTGAGGATTAAGGGCCTAGGGCCTTGCTCATGGGGCCTATCAGTGGGTGCTTGGTGAACCTGGGAATTGGACTCATGGCCTTTCAACCTTTAGTCCAACAGTACTCCATAACCACTAAGCTACCACATCCCCAATCATTTAAATCATCCCCTTATCCAAAGTGACTTAAAATTTTTATCTTATTTTAAACAACTGAGCAGTTGAGGGCCTTGCTCAGCTTAGTGGACCTGGGATTTGAACTCACAACCTTCCGATCAGTAGTCCAACACCTTAACCTCTATGCTACCACATCCAACATTAAATGTGATTGGGATATTGTTTATTTTGGATATTGATACTGTGAAAACCTTAATGAGTTTTTCCATATCCTACATACATTTACTGTTAATCCGAGATCCTTATATTAGTATATTAGCTGTATTGTAGGATAGCTCATAATTCAGCATGTCTGGTGGTATGCTGAGTAAGTAATGTCCACATGTCTTGTTAGGCACGTGGAATGGGACAACACGAGTAGCCATTAAAACACTGAAGCCGGGCACCATGTCTCCAGAAGCCTTCTTACAGGAGGCTCAGGTCATGAAGAAACTACGACACGAGAAGCTGGTGCAGCTCTACGCTGTGGTATCTGAAGAGCCCATTTATATAGTCACTGAGTACATGAGCCAAGGTGAGGGTCTTTGTCAGCTTTCCATCATTGCAAGGATACTGTGATGATGATGATGATGATGATGATTATAGTACGGTAATAAAAATTATAATAGATAAAATCATAGAGGTAAAATGACTGCTATCTGTGAACACACATTCTTTCTGTTTTCGTTCCTTTTAATTTATGAATAATTAATAACAATAACTTGTAGTAGTTTGTAAATACACATCGAAATGAACCACACCCACCAAAAATATAACATATTACACTGAATAGACTTGCAGTCTATTAGCATCTGCATACAGTGTTACAGTGGTGTGAAAAAGTGTTGGCCCCTTTCCTGATTTTTTTAATTTTTTTGCATGTTTGCCACACTTTAATGTTTCAGATCATCAAACAAATGTAAATATTAGTCAAAGATAACAAGTAAACACAACATGCAGTTTTTAAATGAAGGTTTTTATTATTAAGCGAAAACAAAATCCAAACCCACATGGCCCTGTGTGAAAAAGTGTTTGCCCCCCCTGTTAAAACATAACCTAACTGTGGTTTATCACACCTGAGTTTAATTTCTCTGGCCACACCCAGGCCTGATTACTGCCACACCTGTTCGCAGTCAAGAAATCACTTAGATAAGACCTGACTGACAAAGTGATGTAGACCAAAAGATCCTGAGATCCAAAGAAATTCAGGAACAAATGAGAGAGAAATTATTGAGATCTATCAGTCTGGAAAAGGTTATAAAGCCATTTCTAAAGCTTTGGGACTCCAGTGAACCACAGTGAGAGCCATTATCCACAAATGACGAAAACATGGAACAGTGGTGAACCTTCCCAGGAGTGCCCGGCTGACCAAAATTACCCCAAGAGTGCAGCAACTACTCATCCAATATGTCACAAAAGACCCCACAACAACATGCAGGTCTCACTTGCCTCAGTTAAGGTCAGTGTTCATGACTCCACCATAAGAAAGAGACTGGGCAAAAATGGCCTGCATGGCAGAGTTCCAAGACGAAAACCACTGCTAAGTAAAAAGAACATAAAGGCTTCTCTCTTATTTGCCAGAAAACATCTTGATGATCCCCAAGACTTTTGGGAAAATACTGTGGACTGATGAGACAAAAGTTGAACTTTTTGGAAGGTGTGTCCCATTACATCTGGCATAAAAGTAACACTGCATTTCAGAAAAAGAACATCATACCAACAGTAAAATATGGTGGTGGTAGTGTGATGGTCTGGGGCTGTTTTGCTGCTTCAGGACCTGGAAGACTTTCTGTGATAAATGGAACCATGAATTCTGCTGTCTGCCAAAAAATTCTGAAGGACAATGTGCGGCCATCTGTTCCTGACCTCAAGGTGAAGCAAACTTGGATTCTACAGTAGGACAATTATCCAAAACACACCAGCAAGTCCATCTCTGAATGGCTGAAGAAAAACAAAATAAAGACTTTGTAGTAGCCTAGTCAAAGTCTTGCCCTGAATCCTATTGAGATGCTGTGGCATGACCTTATAAAGGTGGTTCATGCTAGAAAACCCTCCAATGTGGCTGAATTGCAACAATTCTGCTCAGATGACTGGACCAAAATTCCTCCACAGTGCTGTAACAGACTTTTTGCAAGTTATCGCAAATGCTTGATTGCAGTTCTTGCTGCTAAGGGTGGTCCAACCAGTTATTAGGTTTAGGGGCAAGCACTTTTTCACACAGGATTTTGTTTTCCCTTAATAATAAAAACCTTCATTTAAAAACTGCATGTTGTGTTTACTTGTGTTATATCTAACTAATATTTAAATTTGTTTGATGATCAGATACATTAGTGTGACAAACATGCAAAAAAAATAAAAAAATCAGGAAGGGGCAAACACTTTTTCACACCACTGTATATGGTGTATAAAAGCTGCCTGATTTTCCTTCACACAGGTAGTCTGTTGGACTTCTTGAAAGGAGACATGGGGAAGATGCTGCGGTTACCTCAGCTTGTAGACATGGCCTCACAGGTAACAGAATCCCATATAGGTACACCACTAGTCACTAGCTAACATTTGGGACCAAACTTTTCAACTAACCAGTAAAGAAAGAATAATAATAAACAATAAGTAAATCTTTTTTAACTGTTAGTTTTTTTTTCTTTTGTGTGTCTTCATGTAGCACTTTGGTCCTGGAGGAACATTTTTTCATTGATTGTAATTGTTTCTTGATTTGACTTTAGCTATATGAGGTAATAAGCTAATATGGCTTTTGATGGTAGTCTAGCTGACATAAGAAATATCACATGAAAAGTAGTGCTGTTATACAAAACAGAGACAGTGTAATTTTTTATTCTTTTTTTTTAACTGGGACATTAAATTCTAGCAAAATGACCCAACCTTCTGGGTTATACTGTATAAATAACCAGGTTTTTTTATTTATTTATTTTTTTTATAAAGGCTTTCTTAAAATTTCTGTGCAGGACACTTTTGTTTAGTGTGCTGCTTCTTGTGCTGTCTTCAGATTGCCTCTGGCATGGCGTATGTGGAGAGAATGAATTATGTCCATCGGGACCTTAGGGCTGCCAACATCCTGGTGGGAGAGAATCTGGTGTGTAAAGTGGCCGATTTTGGGCTCGCCCGTCTCATAGAGGACAACGAATACACTGCGAGGCAAGGTGAGTGAGACCGCTAGAGCTCGTTCTCTCTCTGCACAGTGCAAAGTTTACACCCCCTTTATCTTAATACATTTCCTTATCTGTATACACAGGAGCTAAGTTTCCTATAAAGTGGACTGCACCAGAAGCTGCTCTATACGGCCGCTTTACCATCAAATCTGATGTCTGGTCATTTGGGGTTTTACTCACTGAGCTGGCCACTAAAGGCAGGGTGCCATATCCAGGTACACTAAATTAATTCTATAAATTTTATATGATACCTTGTAAAAGTGAATTTTATTAGAATTATTTTGGCTTGTTTTTTGGCTAGTTTTTTTCCACATTTCTCACATTAAATCAGTTTAGTTTATTAAATCCAGAGTACCTGTCTGTCTGGAAGTTATTGCTGGGTTTTTATTAATTCCTTTTTTTAACTGTGTAAACATGTCATTTTTCACTGAATTAGAATAATCTCTCTTGATTTCTTAGCAATTTGGTTGTAAATGTTATAATACCAAATTTATTGGATGTCCTTCTCAATATCTCTAAATTTTCCTCATGTGAGAACACTGTTCTTTATTTACACCAATTATTTTTCACTAGATGTTAATTTAAAATTTATCTTTGATATCCTGAATTTCCATATTTTTTAAAGCTGCTCTGTGACATTGTCCATTGTTAAAAAGCATTGTAGAAATAAAAGAACCATATATTGAAAATGTCTGTGACGCTACAACATCACAAAAGAATCTTTAAAGGAACATTTCTCATTTTTTTTTTAATTTTGGGGTTTAACCAGACACTAAATGCTAAGAAACGTTCCTTGTGACTTGTGTTGTCAGCTGTATGTGCTAATATATATTTGATTGAATAAGAAAATGAATATTTGAATTAATATTTTGTTAAGCTGTGTTTCCTCTTTGTTTTTCTTAGGCATGGTGAACCGTGAGGTGCTAGATCAGGTGGAGCGTGGCTACAGGATGCCGTGCCCGGCAGAGTGCCCTGAATCGCTGCATGAGCTCATGCTTACATGTTGGAGGAAAGAACCTGAGGAGAGGCCCACTTTTGAATACCTGCAAGGCTTTCTGGAGGACTATTTTACCTCCACTGAGCCACAGTACCAGCCAGGAGAAAACCTATAAACAAACTCCTGTAAAGCAATTTCATCTGGAAGCAGGGAAGAGGATGAAGGCTTTCTGTCCTGTGCTCCTTAAAGAGAGCATGAGTGCTAAAGTGACATTTTACATGAACATTGATTTTCTATCTAGTGCTGAGGCTAGGTAATCAATATTTAAATTTTAAAGTCATAGATCATTTTCAGGAACTGCAGCAGACTGGATGATGGATGGGGCCAGAGAGAATCAGGGACTGTGTTAAACTGCTCTCTTTAAAACAGACGACAGGTGCCATGTGACCGTTCACTTATGCAGAGAACTGAGACAACAGCAGCTTTCATCAGTTTACATAATTAATGAATTAAGTACTGACTATTTAAAATCAAGTCCTGATATAACAAACATAAAATAGCATTTTTAAAGTTCACAGAAGAAGAAGGATTCTGGAGAATGGGCAAAATCAGGATTGAAGATATACTGCTGGTAAAGACAACATAAATGTTAGGTTACAGTTGACTTGTGTGATTAAAAGGAAAAGGCAACCACGTCTTTGTTTTAACTCCAATATTTTTGACACATGTTCATTACTATATATTGTATTTGCAGTTTTAAATAGGTGACAATGATTTAAAGAATGTCGCATTGATTTATTTCTAACAAGCATGTATTTGTTATAGTTCAGTGTTGTGGTAACTTTTTTTGCCTCAGATAGGTTACCACAAAAAAAATCCAACACATTCACCTCAACTGTAAAAACAAGTCCAATTAATAGAGAAGTTGTTTTTACTTCTCATTTACCATAGCTGTTTTTGTAGGTACGTTTATTAGCTGCTTCTCGACTCTTGTCGAGTGTACTGGAGATTTGTGACTCTTCCTCTTGATGATCCCAGTCTCATGCTCCAAAAAGCTCCTCCGTCCTGTTCACTCCATCCAGCATACCCTGTCACCAAATCCTTTTATTTATCATGAAATATAAAACCATCAGCAACTTGGGTAGACCCTTTAAGACACTTGATTGAATTTTATTTTATAGCTCTCTTTTACATGAGAAGATGTCTTAAACTGTTACTGTCTTCCAATCCACATCCTATTCAACTGCTTTAATGTTTCCTAGAAGAGGACGTCCTGTCTCATGTTCATGGTTTCCTAAACTGGGATCAAGGACAAAGACTATCAAACAGCGAGCATTTTTGAATCACACTAAGATCATGTGGCAGATGAACCATTCAATAAACCAAGCAAATGAAGTGTTAGAGACTCCAAACTCCAAAATAAAGCAGCTGCCTTTAATACAGCCTTCTCATTTTTTTTTTTTTTTTGATTTCTATCCTTTAATATTATGTTTTAATTTTATGATATAATCCAATGTTTTCTGCTAAGATTTGAATCTACTGACAGTCTCTTACAAATGTGTTTTTGCTTATGGAAGTCTGTTTTGTACAATTCTACTATATATAAAAATGGTATTTTTAATGATATCATTTGTTATCAGATGTTTTTGTAGTTTAGTCTGAATTGTAAGTTAGGAACGTCAGTATCCTCAAATGACCAAACGATGTGGCTTTGGGCACCTGTAAAGTGTTCAGTGTTGGGAAATGCCTGTATAAATGCTGGCTGGTCTAGAGCCTGTAACAGTCTTAAACAAAACAGGATCGACTTACTCTTAATCTTATCTTAAATTATACTATGGCCTCAACATTTTGCTAGTTTTTAACATTGCATATGAATTTCAAGGGCAAGAATATTAATGCTTACATATGCTTTTCAAAGCCTATCAGTTGGCTTGCATTTGACTTGAAATGTATGAATAACTGAAACATGAAATTCTATACATCACTGTATTTCTGTTTATATGCTGTTTATATTATTTCTTATTATAGCCAGCCTTCTTCCTAAAATTTGCCTCTGATCTATTTTTTTTAAGAGTGAGTTAAACAGTTTTGTAATACTTGTAGAACATGTTCATACGATGGTGAGTGGATCTGTGAATAGTAATAGTAAGGGGGTTGGTAGTCACTCGTGCACTGTTTCCTATCATTTGTTATCGGTTGCATTTCTCACTTTTGAGTGCTTTCATGACACTGGACAGTTTGTTGTAAATACTTTCTGCTCATGTTTAGTGTAAATAGTCATATTGTTCATATTCTTATTTTTAATTTGTCTCTTATGGTTATCTCAACTACTCTCAAATCCCACACTAGGCAGTGGTTTTCAACTTCTACTTCAACTACAACTTCAGCAGTCTGCATAAGAAATCAGGTGTCTTTTAAAAACCCGCCCACGGCTTTTACGTATTTTATTTAGGAATAGATCTGCCAGGGTTAATGTGTTAATATGTGCGGTTGGGTGATGGTTAGTTATTTGACTTTTATTGATAATGATTATCACAGCCTTATATTTTCAAATGTGTTCTTTTTAACCTTCTATTTTTACAATTATAACAAAGAAGAGCAAAGATTGCAAAGAGGTTTTACAAGATGCTGTTGTCTTCCCAAAAGGCATTGATGTAATTAGCCTATGCAGTTCTTACTCCTGTCTTTTTCACAGTTTTTCCCCTTTGCTTACAGCTTATTGTACAGTTTTGTCATTTAATGACCTGTTCCTTATAAAGACTTTGTAATGCGAGATGTATACTTTAACTGTCGATACATTGGTTTTTTTTTTTTCTAAGTGCAATAAACTACATTTTTAAGTTTGGATTTTTGAAGCACGTTTGTATTTTTCTGTGAGCATACATTGTATATAAAAAGCCTTAAGTGGAAAATAAAACTTTTTTTTATTCAATGCGTTCAGCGGTCAAAGAAAGCAATAACAAGTCTGATTGAAAATGCCTATGCCAATTTATTTATCGTCAATAACATTTATCCTGTTCTAGACCTCTGTGGAAACTCAGGAATACAGACATGAAATTCATCATGGATGGGACACCATTGCAGGACAACACACAAACACACACATTCATATCTATTGGCAATTTACGGTAAGCAATCACACTTGCAGATTGATGGATGGATGGATAAATGGATGGCAGGATCATGACACAGAAGATAGCATTGTCACTTCACTGTCCCTGGGTCCCTGATTAGATCTTGAGCTTAGGTAATTGTCTGTGAGCTTCATGTATTCTCCCAGGGTCCATTTGATATTCCTCCAGGTTTTCTCGTTTCCTTTCACTGTCCAAGGATCCTCTGTGACTCAGAATGAATGAATAAATATGTAAATATCTAATAACTGAATAACAGAAAAACAGATAGATAGTCGATATAAAACGTTCACACATCCCTGTCTTAAGTTTTTTGTGATGTAAAGGATGAATCTCATAAAAATCACATCAGATCATTTTCCACCTTTAATGTGATACAGTAAAACCAATGGGAAACTATTTTTGATAGATAGATAGATAGATAGATAGATAGATAGATAGATAGATAGATAGATAGATAGTTTGTGCAAAAAGTGTAAAAAGCGTGGTTTGCCACTAGAGGCCGCCAGATCGTTAGAAAGAGTTTGTTCTTTATTCTTTATTCATTTACAAACAGGGAAAAATGTAGACGAAAACGTTTCAAACATTGTAAATAATTGATTAGTTCATTACTTAATAAAGTCTTTTAAAGAATAAAATGCCACATACTCACACACGTTTATTAAAATCTAATTCTTCAGTATAAATCCTAGAATAAATGCATTTCCCATTATGCAAATTTGCCATGAAATGCCGCAAAAATGACGTGTTTGTCTCCTCTCCCCCTACCCCACACCCTGCCCCTACCCCCCCAGAGTGTTTACTGTAAATTCACTATAGCTTAAGGCGATGTGAGAAAGTGAACAAGGTGCCGCCTTTAAACTCACAAGCCGGAAGAGATTTCTGGTAGTTTATCTGTGTCTGTGAGAAATGCAGGTAAAACTTGTATCCAGACAAGAAACTGGTGTCGTTTTTAAGTGTCAGAAGATCTACAAGCTCTCACCACTGAACTGAGGTAAGAGTATTACTTTTTCTGACAAAATTTCCTTCAGGAATTAAAACTTACATTCTCTAAAACATATATATATATTGTGATTTTGCAGCGTTTCATGTTGCATTAGTTTGGTAAATAAGTACACCGACTGTACTTTGGTGTTTGTTTCAGAAATGTCTCTCAGTAGATTATATACTGTAGCTCTATAGTCCTGAAGATGTGTTGAGAGGTTTAAGGCGGAGCTCAGTGCTTTTTTTGTGCACTCTTTTTCCTGTTATTGCTATTTATTCAGTGTCGGATGCTGTAGTGAACTTTCTAATATAACACACACTTACATATGTTTCTTATTTGTTGTTGTCTATTTCTCTTCGTGAGGACCCTGTTTTAGTAATTGCTAATGAAGTTTCTTAATGTTGGGAGAACCCTAATGTCCTCACATGGAGACATGCGTATATATACATACATACATACATACATAAGATGCAATGGGGAAATGGTCAGTTTTACTTTACTTTTTAACCAATAGCATCTGTTCCACATTCAATGTGTAAAGTTGTTTTTTCCCCCACATTGTGTCTTACAGTCACATAGTCCCAAATAAACTGTTAACCACTTGCCCGCAGAGGCAACGGCAAGCATGATGTAGTGAATTTCATAGTTTCCTTGCTGCTACATTCTGCAAAATGTGAGGAACTTGTGGCAGAACTTATAGAGCTACAGAGCTTCTGCACATCAGCTTGTAAGGTGTTGCTTTGCATCAAAACTTGTAGGGGTTTTAGTATTTTTTCTGAAAGGTTTTCACATATTTGGTGAGCACCAACTACATACATCAAACTTGTCGGAAGTGCATGTAACATGTTCTTAAGTGTGCGTGTGTATAGGAAACAACAATAGAGTGACAGTTTCTAAGCAGTCTGTTATTATACAGAACTATGTGCATGTCTCCTTGATGGCCCATATTTAATTTACAGCAATGAAATAAAAAAAGGGAAAATGTTGCCAATTGAAAACAATAACAGACTATAAGTGATAACTGAGAAGTACATTATAGGCTGTGTAATAAAGGAGGAAAAATGGAAAGACCTTATAAGTTAGGAGACAGGGGCGCATTGTTTTCCAAAACCCATACAGCCCAGGTTGAGTATCTCTTCTCTTCTCCCATTTACAATTTTACCACAATTTTATCGCTTCTGTTTGTTTGCTTTAAATGTAGCTGACTGAAAGAAGAACTGAAGCTTTAGAAACATGGCAAATCTGGTTAGCATGAATGCTAGAAAGTGAATTCTGTTATACCAGTTTCAATAACCAATGTCTTTCAGGAATGTAGTTGATTGGAGAGAGTTGAACATTAGTTCAATTCTGGTAGAGGAATTAATGGTATTAGGTTAGTTTATTATTTAGTTTAGTTTTTTATTTATTTCAATTCAGATTTTAGTGATTTTGTAGGTTTTGTACATTTGAACCAAATGTCTGTCACAACCATTGGTGAATATTGGTTTATGTTTATGCACGAAGGTACATTTAATTTAGCATTTGCACTCGATGTTTGTGATGTTTTTATATTTCTGCTACACTATATGGCCCAAAGTATGTGGACACCTGACCATAAGCCTCATAAGTTGGCCTTTCCCAAACAATTTCCCTTCACTGGAGCTAACCTGTTCTACCATGTCAATGACCATGGCCACAAACTGAAGTCCTTAAAGGCATGGTTGGCCAAGGATGGTTGGGAAGCACCCTGGTGTCCTGCATTCAGCCTTCACTTTAAACCCATTGGACACATTTATGATTTATGACACATTCACTCCAGGCCATAGTGGGACAGGTATGTGGGACAGGTATCCTCATGTTTTTGTTCATATAGTGCATGTTTGTGCTGTGGGAAGGCCTGTTGAGAAAAAACGAGCACAACATTTTCTTTTCTTGAGTTTCTGCACGGTTCAGCAGCTTGATTTCTGAATCTCAGAGAAAGTGAGAAATCTCTAACCTTTAATTCAAACCGCATTTAGTTTAAGGGTATATCCGTGCTTGTATGTAAAATACTTGAGATTAGATTATGTTAGATTAAACTTTATTATCATTACACAAGTACAAGGCAACAAAACATCTCCGGAGGTTCCTGAAGCACCTACCAGAGGGAAGGGGGACAAACAATCTGTGGGCAGAGTGAGAGGAGACTTTAAGAATACTGCAAGCTTGACGCAGACCACGTTTCCTTTGGATATCTGGAGAGACACTGAGCCTTGTGATGTGCTCACGCTGCCGTCTTATCTTCTTAAAATACTTGCTGCTCTTTGGCCAATTGTTTTACATTCAACCTGGTTTATTTAGATGCTAAATAGATTTTTTTATTGCATGCACACATGTCCAAACAAGTGGTTTGGCAGAGACACTTTGGCCAGGGTGGCTAAGCTATTCTTTTGAAAAACCTGGGTAGACAGAATGCCATGTAACTAAATTAAAAGGAAAGCAATGGCTTAACAGCACACGCCCATGCCTTATTGAATCATTGATCTGTACTGAGCTGTAAATGATGCCCCAGGGTGCACTATTTGAATAGATAAGCATACTAGCGAGAGGTGGTGATAAAATGAATGCTAGTATTAGCTTGTTAGAGTAGGAATAGTGACTGGGTATGTTTAGGCATATCTGTTTAATATATAATTAACTGTTATTTAGATAATGAAACTGGCAGAACTAGATTGTTAACAAAATACACTCACTGGCTAATTTAATAGGAATACCTGTATTTATTTTTGCTGTTATATCATTAGCCATTTATGGGCATAATAGACAGAAAAAGTCATTTTTTTTAAATCTAAACTCTACATCAAACATCAGGTTAGGGGGAAGAATGAATCACCGTGACTGTGGTGATCTCTGTGACTTTGACTTGACTATAGATGCCAGATGTGTTGTTGTTTCAAGTATTTCAAAAATTGTCATTTTAATACACAACAATCTCTAGAGTTTAAAAAGCATGGTATGAAAAAAAAAAGCCTTGTTAATGATTGAGCTCAGAGAAGAATGACTGGACTGGTTCAAGCTGACAGGGATTTAACAGATCTTCTAATAGGATAGGATTCCCTTAATGTTTCACTTAGAGTCAGCTTGATTAAGAGGAAGTCAACAATGGAACAGTACTGGGTTTTGAACAATACACTGAGCTTTGATATTCGTATTTGTATTTTCATTGGTAAGAGTCAATTCAGGGCTTTACTACCATTTCAGATCTCTTTATGCAGGTATATCACCCCTAACTTCACAAAGGATATACCAATGTCCAGTCTCAGCTCAGACACTGGTTTGTAAATCATCTATATGGGTAGTCAGCCACCTGGTTATGCTTTGCATAACATTTTACTGTAGTTAAATTATATTTTTTGCAAGAGCTTGTTTTCAGAACATTTCTTTCTTGCTGTCTTGCTGTCTTTCTTTCTTATGAGCCGGCTTAGATTGATATTTATGGCATTTGGCAGATGCCCTAATCCAGAGTGACTTACCAGAATTGCTTTGAGGTTTTTATCAATAAATTCATCCTGATACCTGGTTAACTACTTACGGTACCATCACTCTAAAAACACACTGTTGGGAATGTAACATAGCTCGGTTCCGTTTCCCTCACCATTTTATGCATACACTCACATGCCACTTTAATATGGGCACTTGTTTCATATTCCCAACAAACATCTGAATGGGGAACCAAATGTGATCTCTGGTCAAAGTCACCAAGCACAGAGGTTAGTGCCATTCACTCAGAATCTGTTCTCATTTCTCTCACAACAGTCTCTAGAGTTTAAACAGTATAGTGTGAAAAAGGAAAAAATAACATTCAGTAATTCTGTGGGTGAAAACGAATTGCTGATGTGAGAGGTCAGAGGAAAATATCCTGACTTGTTTGAGCTCAAATAACTACTGTCGAACTTTGTGGTAAACTGGCAACAACAAGGGTGTCTAAACTATTAAAATGGACAGATGGCAATTTAATTTAGTTGGTACTCACATAGTAGCTGCTACAATATCTACTGTGATGTAGTCAGAATAGAATATCTAAATGCATTTTTCACAATTTTCACCTTTGGGTGAAATTTCTACAAGTGATTAATGCACAATAGAAATATATTCCAGTTCTGGGAGCCCGTGGTTTTGGGAACTTTAATATAATGTTAAATGATTTTTTTCATGGTAAGGGTTTTCCCAGGCCAATACAATTTCCTGTTACAATGGACTTTGAATGGTGTTGATCTCTACTGTCCTTCAGGCATCTATTAATCTCCTCATGATCTTGACACTGAAAAAATAAACTCCCCCTTTCACCTCCAAACATTTTTTCCCATTTAAGTCAAAAGGGGATTGCTATAATTAGTCATAACCATCGCTTACTAAATATGAATATGTAGCACAAACCGAGGGCAATGTATCATCATGGTTTAAGGTTACTTATCTCTGAGTCACAATTTCATTGCATATTTTTATACTTCCTTGTTTTTTTAGTCTCTTCCATACTATCCAGTATCTGATGAAACAAGGAAGTGTGGTAGTTAATATTTATCCTGAATAGATACGTAGCTAACCTGAGGCTCTTGAGTGTGTTCAGTATATGCACAAAGCTGTTTATACCATGTCTAGCCTTTGTGAACAGTTCCAGGAAGTGGTTGTGCGTGTGTCTGCTTGATAGATGTAAAAAAAAAAAAACACACACACACACACACACAGTGACCACATATTATACACCGAGCTAACATAAAGTCAGAATTACAACACTGCTATAAAACCTTGTGTTTTGTACTATTTTGCAACATCCTCTATAACATCTGTAACACAAAGACTCACTCCACTAAAAATGTCTGGTATTTCTATACCTACTTTTTGTATTTGCATTATACAAATTGAATCGCTGTTTGTATTTTTGTAGTTTTTATAATTGAGATTTGTTTAATGAAGATGTTGAGACATCCATCAGAACTGTCAACTGGAAGTTAAGGATTTAAATTATGCTATACAGAATCCACTATATTGCAGAGTGTTATGCATTGAAAACAGAATTTAATGTCCGTGTCATTGGTAGACAGACGAAAGCCTGATGTGGTTCCAGTAATGTATTTCAGTGGCTCGAGGCAAGTTCTCAAAAAAGTTCAGCAAAACTTGTCTTTATCATGAACTCCCTATAGACCTTATGTTGTGGCTCTTAAGGCAGATCACTCGTAACAGTTTTCACAGACTTTCATTAACATGACTTGTTTAAAAAAAAAGAAAAAAAGACAAAACACTAATTGATAGCAACTGATTTGACAGAACTACACTATACACCCAAAAATATGTAGCTGCCTGGCTGTGACCTCAAATATGGGCCTTTCCCAAACTTTTGCCACAACTGAAACAGATATAAAACACATGAAATTGTTATACAAATAATTCAAATTGAATTATGTGAGAGAGAGAGAGAGACAGACAGACAGACAGACAGACAGACAGACAGACAAAACTGATCATTACTCAGAGAAAATGTCTTAATGTTTTTATGTGTTTATTATTATCTGGAGCTACAGCAAAAGTCTCAAAGATCTACCAGGCCGTCCCAATGGGTAGTAGACCACAAGTCTAGACTGTCTTTGTCTTTAACTTTCTTTTTCCACCATGACAATGCCCCTGATAACAAAGTGAGCTCCAAGCAATATCTGGTTTGCCAAGGTAGTATTGGAAGCAACAGCTTGCAAAGAGCCCTGATCCATGAACCCTATTGAAAACCAGTGCAACACCTTATTAATACCATGCCTGTCCAGAAGGGTGTTGAACAAGCATACTCCATGGTCTTGTGTCCACATACGTTTGACCATATTGTGTATCTTCTCCCTGCTTTAAAGAAGGTGTTTCATCTGTTGAGAGTTTGTGGTGCGAGTTCAAAGTTTTAGCATGAGGCACCAGTGAGATAGAATTAACATGAATTCATCTGTCTTATTTATAGCCATGAATTAATATGTTAGTCATGACTATTAAGTTGCATATTCAGATTTTTGTAATCATGAAATTTTATGCAGCTGGAACTTCCAAAATATTAGTTGAATATCCCTGGTCCCATGAATATGGGTTTACCTGTTTTCTATGGCACTGATGCCATTCACTGATGCTAAGCTGTTTCTTTACAGTAGTAAATGGATAGGAAGTGGTGTTACTTGGGGGAAAACAGTTGAGTAAAACTCACGTGTAAAAACTCTGTACTCTTTCATCTTGTGCCACCCTGCTGTTTAATTGCATTCATTTTGTGTAAATAATCAGCCCAGAACAGAGGTGAGTCCTGAGAGGCCATGCTGATTTATAGTTTTCCAAATAACCATGAGAAAAGAGTCAGCAGAAACAGAAAACATCTCGCATCAGAGGCTTTTCCACCGTTGCACAATATTAATGACGTGTATATTTATCATGCCATACTCACGAAAATGCCTCGTATTGTTAATGTTTTTGGTTATAAATCTGTAGATTTGAAAAAAGTAGTGCTTTTACCATTTGTGGCTTAACCTGCCTTGCTCCAAAGGATAAAGTGTAAAACAACTGCGTGAGTTGTTTCACAAAGGGAAAAAAATAGTTTCAATATGTTTGTTTAGGAGCATGTGACAGGGAGTGTATTTGCATCTCTGACTATTACTAACAAAGAGTTTCAGTGAGTCAGGTTGTAGAAATTAGCAACGTTTCCGCTGTGGTTGTTCTACTCTAAACATGGTTACATGTCAAAATAGCTGTATTTACTTACTATGTGTGTGATTCACATTGTTCACGAGTGCGGTCCTGCACCTTATTATTATTATTATTATTATTATTATTATTATTATTATTATGTTCCCTAATAGTTTAGCTAGTACTATCATACGCCCAGTTTGATGGTGATGACCACATGACCCCATCACCAGACCCTCCCCTGTTGGTGAATATCACCTACAGACCTTTTGTTACTATTACAAAGGTCTTTAGGAAGGTGTCACTTCTCGCCTCAGATCTGTTCACCAAGGCTCTCTCTACAGGGAGCATTAGGTTCCCATTGAGGTAGCTCTGATGTATACCCCTTTACCTTGCACAGTACTCGGTCTAAAATCATGGTTTTCTCTCCCACAAAAGAGAGAGATGCTCCTTGTCTCTGGTGGAGGAATATAATTGCCTCAGGATCTTGTTAATTATGAGATTAGCAAATGAAATGAAGACAAATGACAAATGATCAGAAGTACCAGTATTGCAGTCACTGTACTTGTGATACTTATCTGTAGTTATAAAGCAGGAGCTCAGATTTTGGATGAAGCTCTCTTTATTTTTGTGTCCTTGTGATCTGCCTCACCCACTGTAACAAACTGTAACAGATAGAGGCCAGAAAAATAAGAGAGGAAATTTGGTTCATCTGCCGTGTTGCTAGAATTAGCCCTGTTGTAGGTCCAGAAGCTCAGCAATCAAGGATAGGCAGGAAGTGGAGCTGCTGACAGTTTAGATTAAGTGATTAAAGGCATCTTACAAAGATTTCCCCTGGTTGGCTCCCACTAGAGTTGTGTCAGCCATGTCAGTTTGGGCAGAGACCATGGGGACAGACTCAGAAACAACTGTAAAGATTCTATCTCACAGAGAACATCTACGGTACCCCCCGGTAGGACCTAGAGTTTGTGGCAAGGTATAGACAAGTCTGGGCTGACCTGGGCAGAGCAAAACCTGTTAAGTACACTCAAGCAAAACAAGAAATAATGAGTAGGGGTGAAGATTTATTAGAGAAAATGTATCTACTTGTCTTCCAGACAAATGCGAAGTGATTGCCTAACTCAAGCAGACATTGCCATCTGCCTTATCAGTCCGGTTTACATAAACAGTTATTATGACACAACCTGTTTTGCTAGTTCAAAGGTCAATGCCAGTGTGCTAGATTTATTCATACGGAACTCCTATTGTGTTTTGTGCACCTGTTCAGAAGAGCTTATTGGGTCATTCACTGTATTATCTAGTGCTATTCTCTGAATGATAATGACCTGTGTGCTCTAATAATGATCACACCTTTCTGTTCAACAGTGCAAAAGAAAGTCAATAAACATGTTAACATGAATTGTGCTCTTCACCCACAGCATGACTGAACCTGTTAATTCAGGTCATGTCGTGTTTGAACGCTTTGCGTTGGCTCAGACATGCAAAGAGGTGCAGCAGAAATTCGGTGAGTTATGTCACCATCTAGAGCTGGACGCCCAGGACTACCGCCACTTTTACAGTAAGCTGAAGGAGAGGCTGAACTACTGGAAAGCAAAAGAACTCTGGCAGAAGATTGACAAGAGGGCAGCACACCCAGACTATGAGCAGGGCAAATCCTGTGCCAATACAAAGGTATGAACATTTGCTCAAAGAAATAATGCTGAATATTGAGTACTCAGATTTTTATTCTCCTTTTTTGTCTAAATTTTCTTTCCCCCATGTTTCCTCTGTTACAGTGTTTAGTTCTGGGAGCAGGCCCATGCGGCTTAAGGACAGCAGTAGAGTTAGCTCTGCTAGGTGCACAGGTAGTCTTGTTGGAAAAGAGAACATCATTCTCCAGGAATAATGTCCTGCATCTGTGGCCATATACCATCCGAGACTTACGTAATCTTGGCGCAAAGAAGTTCTATGGCAAATTCTGCTCAGGTTCTCTCGACCACATTAGTGAGTGTCGTTATTTATAATAAACCTCTTGTAAATTGATTAAATTGCAAATACCATATCATTCTAATTAATAATCAGTAGATTTGTAGCACTGACATCGTCGTATTCAGAAACTCTATCCATAGGGCAGGGCACATAGAATTTAGTCAAATCTGCAAAAAATGCACATTGTTGTAGCTTAATTTGCCTGGAACATGGAAATTTCACATCCAGACTATTAATTCATTCATATTTATTGATAGTACTTATTTACATAGCAGAATTAAGCTATATACCACTGGAATTAGATCCTGAAGAAGCCACACTCAGCGATAGCTAACTCAGAATCGAGTTGCAATCTTGCTGAAACAGACTTCCCTTCTTTCTTTTTATCTTTATCTGACAAGTGTACATATTCCAGTCAAAATGTATCATCTTAGGGATTCTCTCCTTGCCATTATTGCCTCAGGATTGCTCATTAATGCTTTGAGACAGTTAAAAGTGCTATACGATTAAATTAAAAAGTTTGTTGTGTCTGCTGAAGAGAGGTCGCTAACTGTTTCAGTGGGACCATTTCTAGAATTGAAATTTTACCAGCCTTACACGGACAAGTGGAGCGTCACCGAAATGTGAAACATCCCAGTGTAGTCATGCATATAGACAGTCTTGGAATGCTGCTGTTCCAGTCTACTAGGGGGGGAAGAAGCATACTTCTTAGTGAACTTCACACGACAACCATTTTATTTAGTATATGTGTTTAAACCTAATGTGCTTCATGCATTTCTAAATCCTGCCATTTGCTGCACTTGCTGACAAGTTAATTAGCATGCATGGATAACAGATGAACTTTTCAGAAACAAGAACATGCAAAACCACCAAAATGGGAAAAAGTACAAAGAGCATAACTCTTTTACAAGCAAAATATGCAGTCAGAAAAATAAAGAAGCTAGACAGATTAGATTTTATTATTTTTTCTATACAGGTGATTTAAAGAAACCTAAAACTTGGAACAAGGACAATGATCATACTTATTTAATGTTGTACCTTTCTAACCAGATTGCTTGTATTATTACGTTATATTAACTACCATTTTTTTAGCCTGATCAGATTAGCCTGATTTAGCCCCAGGACCATGATTTGACCAATCAAACCATGATACTGGGTGTACACTGGATCATCCTTTCGCCATATACTGTATAGCTAATATATGTATTATTTGTCCATCACTGTAGTGTTACTGGATGAAAACAATACAAAGCACAAAACAGCAATATATTTAAATGTGGAGTTCAAAAGCCCTTATCTGTCTGTATTTGTGGTTATTTTGCATATGCAGGTATCCGGCAATTGCAGTTGATTTTGCTGAAGCTGGCTCTGCTTTTGGGGGTTGAGGTTCACACTGGAGTGACCTATAATGGTTTGGTTGAACCTCAAGCATCAGGAACAGGCATGTCATTTAGTTTATATACAAAGCATTCACTTTAAGAGTCAAGATTGTTTTTGTCTTATACACAGTTATCTAAGAATATGACTTGCAGTCAAATGAAAAAAGAAATGAATAAACTGAAATAATAAGAAAATTTATTCTACTGCATGTTTGTGGTAATGTGTGACCTGAAGAAAAGCTGGAAACTTTAACTCTGGTTCTCCTTCAGGCTGGAGAGCTTTGTTGCATCCCGAGTCTCACCCTGCTTCTTCCTATCAGTTTGACGTTTTCATTTCAGCTGGAGGAGGAAGATTTGTACCTGATGGTAAGATTTGTCTGTAAATAATATTTACATAATACTTTTCATAATATTTCCATATTCAAAGGCTAAAAGCCCACATTTAAATGTAGTCACCTAGTATAAGTGAGTTAATACATGCATTGCAGATTGAAGTAGGAGAAGAGTTGAATAAGTGAAAGTTATTTTTTCAATTATATGTCCGCCTAACTTATTATAAAAGTAAATGGTCTGAAAGTGATATTATTTTTGGTTAAATACGCGTTTGGACTCTTCATTTGAACTCTTCTTTTTGTGATATGAATATTGTATAGTCTTCTCTCATGCATTCAGTACAATACTTATGGTGATTGTTATGTAATGTGAAAATGTTTTAAGATTTTAGATTGCATCAGTTCAGGATAACCCTGATCAGGATAATGAGCTTACTGAAGAGGAATAATTGATTTTAAGTTACATTTATTTGTTATATTTATATGCATAAATTATGACTAAAACCACATATACAAAGGTGTTAAAAGTTTGTGCTTGTCAAAACATACAAACTATAACAGTTTCAATAGTGTGCCAAATAAAGTAATTGTTAAAACTATTTAAATTCTTATTACCAGAATATTCCTTCTACCTGATGTACAAGGACATCTGTATCTGATGTGGCCTGTGATCTACCTGATGTACAAGTGATATACTGATCTACCTGATGTACAAGTGTGTATTATTAGATTAGTCAATTGTGTGTGTGTGTGTGTGTGTATTTCAGGGTTTAAGAGAAAAGAGCTGAGAGGGAAGCTGGCCATCGGTATCACGGCTAACTTCATTAACCACTTCACCACAGCCGAGGCTCAGGTGCCAGAGATCAGCGGCGTAGCACGGATTTACAACCAGAAATTCTTTCAGCAGCTTCAAACAGAGATGGGTATGGAAGCAGGACATTATGGAAATAAGTGGACTTATGAACAGACACACACAGTGTACACATAGTTGACACATACATACTTCACATACATGCTAATCGTAATGTACACAGATAGAAGTATATCAATCAAAGGTGTGGACTCAGTAAACTATGTATTTTTCATTCTAGGAAAAATATTAGTATAATGCCTTATGGTCCATCTCTCTGGGTACAAGGAAGATATGCATCAAAACTCTACTCCTAGATTTTTCAAACAGCTGAGTCACTGGTTGTTTTTAAACGACGCATAAAGTCCCAGCTCTTACTGAAGTACTTAAATTAGCCTTTCTGTACATCACTCTGGATAAGTGTGTCTGCCAAATGCCATAAATGTACATGAAATATGATTGAAATTTATTTTTAAGATCCAGCTGTATGGAAAAGTGGTCATTTCTGGACAAATTAAATATTTAGTGGAAAGAAATAAACGCAACCTCTGCAATAAACTATTTAAAAAATCTTAATCAATTGTTAATTTACACTTTTGCACATGCCATTATTTTTCCCCTAAGCAAGTAGGTTTTTTTTTATTTATAACTCAGTATTTATTTATAAAGCAGGTAGGGGCTCACATTAGATGGGAACTGAGTAAAGTTCTTTACAGATTTGGTTAGGAATATAGCAGAAATGTTCAAAATGTTATCTGGACTATTTTTAAGAATTTTAAATTTATTTTATAATTTAAATATGTGTTGAAAGTCTAGTAGATTTTGTTTTGTTTAACATTTTTGCCACTAAATTAATTTTATATGTTTTATCCTTGTCTTCATTATTATTCAAAATTATTAGAAACATATTAGTGAAGAAAAAGGAAATAAGCCGATCTATGATTGGGGTGTACAAACTTTTGACTGGTAGCATATACAACCATAAAAGTGGTTTTCAATTTTCTTTAAGAATTTTTCTGTTGTTTCATTTCTCTCCTTTGATTGATCAGGTATTGATCTGGAGAACATAGTCTACTATAAAGATGACACTCACTACTTTGTCATGACTGCCAAGAAAAACAGTCTACTGAAGAAGGGGGTCATCAAGGAAGTAAGCATTACATTGATCAAAAATGAGTACATTAGTTTGCACATTAGCCTCAGTGTGTTCTCATTATCAATTTTTCCAGTATTACTTTCTTACATGATTGGATTTAATCTGCAGGTTATTTTAATAATCTCCAATGTTATTTAAGAGCACGATGTTATGCATCAATTCTTAATAAGTACGTGTAAAAATGACACGCATTTAGTTAAACTTGAATAAACTGCAAGCACATCAACATAATATAAAAATGAATATCATTAAAACATCTGATGTCGTACCATTTCCTTTCAGTTAATCCTGTCACAGTTTCTCTCAAAAAAAGTGACCCGAATTGAGAAGACAATTCATACCCATCTGTATTCAGACACTGTCTCAAACTCTGTGAAGCAAAGCGACACATTTAATGATGTGCTTGATTTTCTGGTTTATCTCTTTCTCTCAGGACCACTCTAACGTGGAGCAGCTGTTAGCCCCTGCAAACGTTGACAGTAAAGCTTTACTGAACTATGCATATGAGGCTGCCTCATTTTCCACAGGCCACAAACTTCCTAACCTCGAATTCGTAAAGAATTACAAGGGAGAAGCCGACGTAGCCATGTTCGACTTCACCTGCATGCACCGTGCCGAGAACTCCTGCATGGTGATGGAGCGCAGAGGCAAGAAACTCCTCATTGGTCTGGTGGGAGACTGCCTGGTGGAGGTGTGACAGCCAAATATACACATACACTGCTTCAATTTTATTTTTCCTAACAGTTATATCTTTAGCTGAATTACAACTGCAGTAACTGACTGAGGCAGTTCTAGTAGATTGAAGTATAGTGTTATAGTTGAAACAGCTAAATTTTGCACCTCGAATTAATCCAGTTTTTGATGTGTGTAGCCCTTTTGGCCCTTGGGGACGGGAATTGCACGAGGGTTCCTGGCTGCTTTTGACACTGCGTGGATGGTGAGGAGTTGGGGAAAAGGAAAGCCACATATACAGGTTCTTGCAGAGAGGTAAAGAGAGCCATGCATATATTTCTAATATCTTTATAATAAATACATCCTCTGCTAATATTTGGTTTTGTATCTTGTGTTTGTGCTACATGATCGGATAATAACAGGATTTTACAACAGCTACTAAATGTGTCAATATGCTGGGAGCATCACATAGTTTCCTTCTGAGCACATGTAGCTTTATTAGAACAAAAGACTGATCAGATCTCCATTATTTGAACCAAACAGGGAAAGTGTGTATCAGTTACTATCACAGACCACACCTGAGAACACGAGCAAGAACTACTCTGCCTACAGCATTAATCCCAGCACCCGTTACCCCAATGTGAACATGTCCTCCATGAAACCTACACAAGTAACTAGAAGAAATATTTACTTTGCTCACTGAACCTTTGCTTGACTTACATTTTTTTTTTAAATATATGTATTAACCTGTATATATGTAGTACCTGTTAAATAGTTTGTGATCTGTATGGTGTATGTTGGTGTTCTTCAGGTACAGCATCTGTATAATTTTGAGGACTACTTGGATAGCAACAAATCCAGCCAAAAGGAAAAAGTTTCATTATGTAATAAATATCAAGGTGCGTTAAGGACACAATCACTTGCCCCTAATTTCACTGTACTTCCACAGTCACTTTACTGACTGTTTAAAATGTAAACCTGTCCTTTTTTCCTAAACAGTATTAGTATAACGATATGGTTTATAGCAGTGGTCTTCACTATTTTTTTCATGTGAGCCACACTGATAGGACAAAGTCAATAGGAGAGCCACTTTCACCGCAAAGTATGCCAAGTTATTCAGTCTTCGAGTTGCAGATGATGCATGCTCCCCATCAATTACCTCTTTTGTCACTGTCACATTGCTTTGTTGCTGTTCATTTTGTGCGCGGGATTGTTTGATAAGAAATCGATCCATTTTTTTAGTCCGTGTGTACAGTAAACACAAGTTGTTAACTAGCATGAAACACAAACTAGCTTCTGGCAGGCCGCCAAAAACTGGCTATTGCACAGAATGCAGTGAGTCAGTGATGAGTCAAATAATATATAAATATATTATTATTTGTAATAGAGCACATTTGTTTTTCTATGCTTCCCTGATTGTTTTTAATGTTATTTAAATGAAAAATAAATTTTAACCACATGATCATATCACCGTATTATTTACTGCCATGCGAGCCGCATATTAAAGCTTGGCGAGCTGCAGGAGGCTCGCGAGCCGCGCAATGAGTAACACTGGTTTATAGTGTTGTGTTGGTCGAATTCTATATGTCTCCAGCTCAAACGATACACTAACCACACTGCACGCTGAGTCATAAGGTAGACTGTTTGTCTTAAAATTACATGACCTATGATAAAAAATTTTGACCTAATCAACCCAAACTCCATTATAGTAATAGATAGTATTGCTACATTTTGGTTAGTACAATGTTTCCTTCTTGAGGTATTTATGTCATTTGCACCCAGTGAACGATAAGATCTCTGTGTTGTGTGCAGCTTCCCTGCGACGTGTGGTGGACCTGCTGAACTGGTGTCAGAAACACACAGCCTGGTGTGATAGGGTCAAGGTGAAAGACCTGAGTCACTCATGGAGATCTGGCCTGGCACTCTGCGCCCTGATCCAGCACTTCAGACCCAAACTCATGTAAGGCTTCTTTGTAGGACAAAATCAATTATGACTACAGATTCAGATGATTGGTGCAGTGGATTGATACAGTATTATCATTCAAAATAAAACAAAAAAGGAATAACATCCATCCATCCATTCAAGCATTCTCTTCACTGCTTATCCCAATGGGTTGGCGGGGAGCCTGGAGTCTACCACCAGAGTCTCAGAGCACACCATATACAGGATGCCGGTCTATCACAGGGCACAATTACACACACACACTACGCCAAAATTTAGAGATGCCAATTAACCTACAACGCAAGTTTTTGGACTCAGGAAGGAAACCAGAGTTTCCGGAGAACATTCAAACTACACACGTGGTGGAGGTTTGAGGTAAACGTGCTAACCACCAAGCCACACAAACCCCTTCAGTAACATTTATAATATATGTGTATACTTTTTTTAATTATTATGAAAAGCATTGGAGAAACCCAACTGTTTGTTCTAGCAAATGAAATCCTTTCCATCCAGTCTTTAAAACACACACATGCACAACTGACACATAACAGGACAGAGTGAATTAGTATTCTCAGAATATGTAGTGATTATATTAGGTTATAGCTGTGTTCTTGAACGTAATTGTGTTGATTCATTCTCTGTAACAGCGGCTCTGACAGTCGTGCCGTCTGCAAGGCAGAACACGGGCTTATATCAATGCACTGTACTGTACTGTAATATTTTTACAGTAACAATTCATTCACACCAAATAATAAATGAGTTTTAAAGATTTGAAATTATTTGACAAAGAATCTATTCATTGATGTGGTGAAGATTGCAGTAAAGTATGACGTAAAGGATTTACTGGTATGTAACAATCTGTGTTTTCCTTTCAAATTTACTTTTAAGACCGACTGCATATACATAGTTGCTATAATTTGAGCCTTTTTCACTGATGTCGCTCGACCTTAAACATAACAGTTATTGTTTAAAAGTGTCTTGTCATTCTTTCATCAATAAAAAGTTGTTCGAATCAGAATTTAGAAGAAGAATAAAGCTCTTCATGATGTGCCGTTGTAGGAAAATAATCCTTTAAGGTGGTAACAGTAACTCCGCTTTACATCACACCCACATCTTTTTCATACAACACATGTGAGATTTATGCCATGTTTTGTACCTCTACCTGATATTAAGATTCAGTATTTTGACATGGATTGAAAAGGCTTTTTTTCCGCTTGCAGAGACGTGTCCACTCTGGATGAAAATAATGCCGCATACAACAACCAGATGGCCTTCGACATTCTCCAGAAGGAGTTTGGCATCACACCCATCATGTCTGCCAGTGACATTGCCTCTAGCAAGGAGATTGATCAACTGTCTATGGTGCTCTACCTCACTCAGGTCCACAATGCCTTCACTCAGGCTCCCAAGCCAGCAGGTAGATGCGTAATCAGCACCAGCATAACATTAGATGTACAAGCCTTAAAAGAAAATCTCATATTCATACAACCTTCACTAATCAAAACATAAGTCCAAAAGTACCAGGGCTCTGTAATCCATCACACATCATTAAAAGCCTATGGACAGATTTATCCTGCATTTTTGGCACTAATCAACCCCCAGTAGTATCAAGTGAACTAGCTATTATTGAGGCTAGCAGTAGAGAGTTCACTCATAGGCCATTTAGAAAAACAGCTTGGAGCAGCAGCACAAGCCATGCAAATGACACAGCTCACACACAAAATACCTATTTCTCTATTTTTTTGCAAGTATTGAATGCATAAATTGATTGACATGGCAGCAAGGCTAATCCCAAATCACCACAGAGCATGTCAAAATCCTTAGTAAAGAACTATGTGATTTAGGATGTGATCTTTTTTCCCTTCATTATTTACATTTCAAATTCAATCCAAATTTTTAGCATTTCTATCAATAGCCACAATAATGACAATAGTCACAAAGCAGCATTATAGAAATCCAGATTTCTATTTGGATCCCTAATGAGCAAGCCAGTGGTAGCTCAGTGCTTGATGTGTTGGACTACTGATTGGAAGATTGTGAGCTCAAATCCCAGCACCACCAAGCTGCCACAGCTGGTGTCCTGAGCAAGGCCCCTAACTCTAGACTGCTCAGTTGTTTATCTGAGAAGAAATTAACTCCTACTGGATAAGGGCATCTGCCTAAATGATGCAAATCTAAACCAGCAGCAAGAAAGAAAGCTTGAGAAGAACCAGACTCTCAAAAGTGAACTCATTATATTCTGGATTATAAATCATTAACTAATGCGTTGATAGCCTGTTCAGTGTAACCATCCAGATATGGGCACAGGGCAGCCTTTAGGATGGTAATTCTTTAATTACAAATACACACCACTGCCAAATATGGATATCTATTTACTTTCATACATTTATAGAAGGTACGTTTTGTGCTGCCCATCTGTGTTTGTGTTTGAATGGCGATGCTTAATCAACGTTGGTCGCCGCAATTGAAGGTTAAGGGCCTTGCTCAGGGTCCCAACCGTGCAATCTTTTGATCGGTAAACACTTTAGCCACTAGGCTAGCACTCAAAGATGGCTCTTTATTGTTTGTGCAACACACTATTATAAACATATAATAAACATTTAGTAGTTTTTGATACATTTGAATAAACGTGCCCATGTCTAGCTAAAAAAAACCCCGTTCCATTAATGCATTCAAGTCCTTACGCAGACATGCAGTAAAGCAAAAGATCATATTCAGTGCACTGTTTCTTTTAACAGGACTACGCTTACTATAATGGTGTCAAAACGAAATGTACAAAGAAGGTACAACACATGACAAGCGACACAAAATATAATGGATACATAGTGCGTAACTACATGCAGTAATTATACAGAACAGCAGAAGCATGACACATTAATTATGTGAACGTGAGCAGACTGATGGTGTTAATGATATTCCCTTGTAAATCATCATACAGTAGTTATCAGCATAGAAGTCCAAAAAGATCCTAGTAAAATGCTATGTTGCAGGTTGTGTTAGTGGGTGTGTGGAGACAGCTGGCATTTCTAATGCAGATGAACTAAGTGGAAGCAAGTGTGTCCTTTCGTGGATGCACTACCTCTTTAAGAGCTCTCTTCCCAGCATGCTCTGCTCTGAATGGGCTGTTCTGTGTGCGGTCTGTATCTCAAGTGCTGCTGCAGCAGCACACGCAGCATTTAGGAAACAGAACTCGAATGAGAAATGGCTCGACAGGGGTAGGGTGGGATTCTCCCAACCCTGCTACAGCTGACTCACGCGCACACACACACACACACACTCGTCCATTCCATAAGATGGGAAGCTGGCGTCGTCTAAGCTGAAAAGAAAGGTATTAGTGGATGGAGAATGATTTCACATGCTGGGAAATGGGCTAGGTCCAGCATTTTTGCTGTGTTCATCTGGAATCCCAGCCAGATGTTCAGGTAGAGCTGTCACTGGAACAGAATGATGGATGTACTGAAGTGTGCATGTATTCAGGAGAATAGAATCGCATCTGTTGGGGGGTGGGATGTGGAGTTGGTTGAGGGGTGGAGGGGATTTTTGTATTCAACTAAAATGATGATTCATGATTTGATTATGCAAGGATTAGCAAACATTAATTAATGTCAAGAAATGTGGAAATAATGTACAGTGCAAACACAGTAACTTGTACTAGGTGAATTATTAACTTTTATTTCCTACCTAGTTCTCTTTTTGCTGTTCAGTATTTTATATTTCTCAAATAACTCTATCACCCCTCCATACTTTTATGTACAGTACTTCTATGGACAGAATCTTTTTTTTTTTTTACTCGCTTGCTTTATATTTGCCTGATATCAGTTAGCTTGCTATTCTTTTCTAATTCAATTTAAAGAAATAAATTTAAAGAAGTAATTTAAAGAAATACTCTAGTATTACTTGAGACTAATTCAGGGGGATTTATGAAAGCATTTTTTTTTTTTGTACCGTTGCAGTCAGGTATTTATTATTGAAGCTCTCCATATGAACAGGACCTTCAGAAGAAAAAAAAACCTACTTTTGGTTTTTGTGCTACCAAAGAAGTTTTATGGGTTTGACGTCACATAGATTTAAAAATAGAGAAATATATAAATGCTCCAGTGTTTGGAAAGTTGATCAAGTGCAGCATTGCTGATGATGTATGCATCAATGCATTGATTGAAATTGATCAATGGAACAATACTGAATTTATAATTGTTGAAAAAAGATGATGTGTATCACACAACTGATGTGTAAATAATAATGAATCTGTTCATTATTGAACAACTAGCCAGGTTCATCAAATTTAAGGGTCTAAGCACACGTGGTTATATCGTTTAGACGCTATTGAATCGATTCCTAATCAGAATCGATTCAAAATCGAATTAATCAAATCATATCAGCTCACTTAAAAGCTACTGGCTCATCTTCTATTTGTAATGTTTTGATTTGCACTATATAGTCACATATTTTTATATATTTATTACAGAATCAACCAGTTGCCCTTAGGTTACTGATATTGATGCACATTAACTGAACTAATTTTTTTGCCAATACGTTACAGACGTGATCGACATTTGGATGGTGGAGCTTACGTTAATTTTATTAAAAATGTCCATGCAACAGAAAACCGTAAAGTTGCTATTCAGTATTGTTCTCATATCTTTGTTTGCCACAGCAAAACCTTCAAACTTCTTTTATACTTATAAATCAAGGGAAGTTGCTGACTTTGTTGTTATCCTGTGTTCCACAGAGCAAGCAAGCTGGAAGTCTCTTTCCTTAGCTAAAACCCGCTCCGCCGTCTTTTTCCTGAACAAGCTGAAGCACAACTCTCTCCAGAGACGCAAGGTGAGCACCAAACACCTGGCCTCGTTCACATTGTACGCTACAGTCTTTCTCATCCACCAAACTGTAGTTGCGAATTAACACTAAATTCATTGTTTGTCTGGTTGACTTACATAACATGAGCAACAAATGAGGTCATGTGACTTGTCCCACAGGAGCGTCTGGCTGCTAAGAGAGAAGAAAAGGAACAAGATATGAGGGAGGAAGAGAAAAAGACAGGCGTGAGTACTGCCTTTTTAATGTGGAATGTATGTGTGTGTGTCAGGCACATGTGAGCCATCGCAATGTATCTGTGCTGCAGCTTTATCTTCAAAGAGCAGTTTCTTCCTCTTTTTTTTTTTTTTTTAACTTGCTGATTAGCACAGATAAAAATAAGCCTCGTGAATATGGATGATGTGTTTGTATACTAATGACCTTTCACAAATTGTACAAAACAAATTGTATATTGTGAGACTGTAGATTCATATTTGCTTTGATTTATTTCCCCCATTTTTTCCACGCTCTATGGTCAGGGAATGCTGTTTTTTTACCCTTCAGTATGTGCGTAGACATCACTGTTCACATCATACTTCTTCTGTCTCGTGCCGCAGCTCATGTCCACAGCGCCTGTGGCAGACGTAGGAAGCAGCGAGCTGTGTTACTTCTGCAATCAGCAGCTCTACGTGCTGGAGAGGGGCAGCGCTGAGGGCAAGTTCTTCCACCGCAGCTGCTTCACATGCCAGCAATGTGGCACCACACTGCGCCAGGGAGGATACACCTTTCACTCCGACACAGGTCAGCCGTTTCACTGTACATCATTTGTCACTAAATGCTAAGCATTACACGTAAATGCCTCTGCGCTACACACATGACTGTCAAGGAACAAGTATTCAGAGGTTCATTTTAGTTTTCATTTAATATGTAAACCTATCTCAACTGTTTTGATTACAGGATGCTAAAAAATATTTTTTTCCGTATTTTCCACAGTAAAACAAAACAAAACATGCTCATGTGTTATGTGCACAAACAATTTAAAATGCATGCCTAATTCCCACATTTCTATATCTTCTCTCCAGTGTCGAGCAGTATGATTGCATGCCAGCGTGTTGTGCCAGCTTCAGCAGTTTACTCTTTGCTCTGTCCACAGGGAGGTTTTTTTGTGAGCAGCATTCTGAGCCAGAGGAGGAGAAGAAAGAGAAGAAAAAAACAGAGCAATCAGATCAATCTGCAGGTGCAGAGGTATGGAAATAATCACAGATGATTACACTAATTATGTATTAGTGCTCACATCATTTTTAGTCTACTCCATTAGCGTCACAAAGTTGATTAATAATACAAATTTGTGTTCTGTGTTTCTCTGGGAGATTTGCTCTACCATACCTCATTATGAAATATTACTTCCTCTTCCACTAGAAAGAACAGAATACAAGTGTGTGTCATTGCGTAACGCAAGCATTTCTGCATGCCTGGTTTGTATTTCGGTGATGATCGTGTAATGTAGTTTCTGCAGAGAGAAGAAAGATTATACAGGAGATTGAGTGTGTATGTGAGGAGTGCTGTAAAGTAGACCTATTGCCTGTGGAATCATATTCTAGATGTTTTATGACATTTCAGTATTAAAGCAGTATTATGCTTAGTTTACAAAACATGTCTTGTTTGTCAGATGAATCAGATTAACACAACGCCCCCTTTATTCCTCACAGAACGGTTTTTAAACTGAGCTTATAATCATAACTAAAGATGACACAATACAGATTTTTTCTTTCTAATACCATTGCTAAAACCTTCAATATAAGTCAGTAGTAATCAGTTACATATCTTCAACTACTAAGCTTCAACATGTGCATTTTGTAACATGCAGTACACACACACACACACACACAGACATAACCCTTTGTTATCCAATGCCGCATTTTCTGCTGATCTTAACCTGGTACCCTGGGTATCAAATCAGTGCCATATTAAATGTTACTCTTACTAGCAATTTTTCCTGAAATGAGATGTTGCTGGTCTCCAGGAATAGGAGAGGAATGAGCTCTGCAGTCTACCATCCCCTACTCCACTTTACTGCTCTCTATTGGTGCTCTGTATGAGAGTGTATTGTAAATGGCTGCATGTCAGTGTAAATGCAATATTATTTTCTTCCCTCTTTGCAGGATCTTAACAGGCCACAGGACGGAGACAGTGAGCAAATCGAGGAACAAAATGGGAAAAATGAAGCGAGTCAAAACGAGCACAGGGAAGAGAGTGTGTTTAATGTGACTCCTCGGATCTTTCGTTCTATAAAGAGAAAAGGCTCCTATAAAATATCTATAGATCCAGACTGTGATGAAACCACAGAGTCTAATATGTACACAGAGCAAGAGGACCAGCTGGTATTGAGTTGTGCCAAAGATGTTGTGACCAATATGTCTGGCATGCCTACAGAATTGGGGCCAGTAAGCCAGACACAGCCAAAGGACAAAGATGTCCAAAAAAGTGAGGTGTCTTCCTGTCCTGTTGCTATCCCTGTGCCAGTGCCAGCACCACGCGGTTCCCGAGTGCCTGTCCCTAAACCCCGCACCATCCATAACGTAGTGTCCTTGCCCACTGAAACCGAGGCGAACCGAGATCCGAACCCAGACCTCAGTGGCTTCACATCAGAGGCAATCACAGCTCCAGAAAATGACAAGGACTCTGAAACTCCTTACACTCAGACTGAAAACGGCCTGAAAATGGACAGTGAATCCAAACCCAAGCTATCGCTTAAGAAACTCCAGTTGACAGCCGAGGAAAAAACGGAGCTCATAAACTTTACCTTCAGCCAGGACTCGGACTCAGAGACCCCGGCGTCCTCGTCGTCTACATCCTCATCTTCCAGGCCACAGGACAGAGGAGGAGTGGAAGAGGAGGGTTACTCGAGTGGGGGTGCATCATGGGGTCACATTCGACAGAAAAGGCTTCGCCGGGGTTTGAGAAGGAAAGAAGAGGTTCAGAAAGAGTGTCAATTTCACCCGGGAAGAGTCAGATCCAAGTTCTCCCCCTGGAACCTGTCCTCACCACGGCTACAGCATCGCTTCAGTGTGCTGCAGATCCATCCTTCAGGTACAGACTTAATGGAATTTACTCTTCTAGCTGATTTAAATTTAGCTTTTAAAAAGAAGTGTAATGACATGAAAACATCAGTTACAACTGTTCATGTCGTTGTAAATATCTGATCTCGGCATCAGTACAGGATCAGAATTATTTTATTTATTCCTCAGTGCAGAAAGTGAGGACCAGATCAGTGAATAAGAGCTCTCATGGATGTGTATACTATTATTATACTTATTGGTTTGATTGCTGTGTATATGTATGATATAATGTTTCCAACCTCATGCTATAAACTCTACTAACTTCCCCGTCTTCTGCAAAGGAGTACATTTACAAGTCACAGACATCAATACACTTTCTCATGCATGTTTTATTACCAACTGATCAAGAGCAGCAGTAAACAAGCAAAAACTAGCTGAAATCAATGGACGGATTAAGCACACGTTATCCAAAGTAAATTTACAAGCTCGGAGTAAAATGGCAGATTTTTAAGCTAGGTGTAAATACAAAAATACTTGGTGTAACAATATGTAGATGTTTATTTTATGCATGAATATGAATTAATAAACTAAACAGTGTTTGTGAGCACAAAAATAAATATTGCTAGTAGTCAAAGGAGTAAACAAACTGTGGGCTGACAAACTGTGACTGCACTATTAGTGTTTAGCAAATGATTGTATCTTTGTATGTTGACTAAACTCATAAGCCTTAAAACTCTCCAGGATTGAATGCTGTGGCCTAAATCTTTCATTCTTGATGTTTGTTTTACTTTATTACTAGCAATCTGTCAGGAGGATTCAGATGATGAGGTCAATGGTGATGATGATGATGAAGAAGAAGATGATGAAGAGAATGAAGAGGATTTTACTCTGGAGAATTTCACGGATAGCCAGGTTAGATGCTGGAAAATAAATCAGTCGTCGTATGCTTGTTTCAGTCTACAGGCACTGGCTGGAGATCTGCCCTTGAGAAAAGAATACATATTTATATGATTTGTGCATATTTAAACTGTTGTTTTCTCCCCAAGTGGAAAGATGCCCTTGTTAAAAAAAATGTAGTTTTCTTTTGTTTTGTGGTTGAAAGTATTAACTTGATTTATTTGTTCAGGCTGTACCAGTGAACCTGTCCAAAGCAGAGAAACAGGAGCTGATGAAGATGAGGACTCTGGAGCGAAGAGCCAAGATGAGCGAACTCCAGCGCTTGCGTAAAGCTCAGGTTAGAAATAGCACATGACATATTGTGACACAGTGGCAGGCCAGGGATTTTAGATGTAGGCTTTGGCAATATCGCTTTGAACAAATCGCAGCGTAAATATCATAAACTGCATTATTTAGCTCTTGTTCTGTACCCTTTTTACAAATCTGCCTTTCTATGATGTCTACTAATGGAAAAAAAATGCACCATGAGTGCTGAGAAATCCAATTCATGCAGTTGACTACAACCAGAAAGAGGACAGGTTTCGGTTTTATTTTATTTTAATTTATTTAGGTTTTTTGCCGCATTAAGTAAATGTGCTTTTGTGAAATAAAAATGAGATTTTTCACAACAGGAGAAACTACTCACATTCATTATTTCTGTTTATCACACTTCTCTAACACAAACACATGCCTCAGCACTGAGGTTGTACGATATAAGCATTTAATCATCTCTACATGGTATTAAACTGCCACGATATCCAGTGACATTGACTCTCATTACATTATATAGTACCATAAACTAATAAGCTATATGCAGTTCATGCAAGTATGACTTGAAAAATACAGATAATATTAATGGTGAAAATAAATAGAGATTTTGAAAGTGATTTCCAGCATAACATGTTCTGGTCACTGAAAATGGGTTTGATGAAAAGTGAGAAAAAAAAATTACCTGACTGCACAGCTTTTTTTTTTAAGGATGATTTAATTATTTATTTATTCAATTATTACTCTATTTAATGGAGAATCATGAGGGATAAATCAGTGGTGCATAAGAAAAATGGTGCTTTCATTTACAGCGCATTATTACATCATCTTTTCTCTCTCCAAGCACCCGATGTCTGGATCATTATTCAGATGTTTTTTTTTTCCACACACTCGTTATTAACATACAGTGTTTCTTTCTAAACGCTAAGATTTGTTCTGCACCAGTGTATTAAATGTCTGTGTGGAAAATGTTGCCCTACTTAAACCTTCTTGCCCCTGCATTAAAATGGTCCTCACATTACTGTATATGTAGCTTAAACAGAATCCGGTCAAGCAGACATTGTTCTGCTGCTCATTAATACTGTGCCTTAATCCTGAAATGTCAAAACACTTCCAGTCAAAAGTGCAACATTAATTCTACTCAGTCTCATACATGACTATTGTATCATGATGTGAAATATCGGATGTAATCATCAATGGAATCTATCATGTGTGATCTGCAGTCTATCCAGAGGAGGCTGGAGGAGATTGAAGTGACATTTAAAGACCTGGAGGAGAAGGGAGTAGTGCTAGAGAGATCACTCAGAGGAGAAGCTGGTATGTCTGTTCATCTTCTAATACTTTCTTCACCTCTGTCTTGCTAAAATGGTCTCAGAGAAATTGTGGGGCTGTGGAAGCGAGAATGCTTCCACGTAAATGGGACTTTTTTAATGTATAGATTTATTGTACTGTGCTGTGTTGTACATTATGTTTAAATATTAAAATATTGGGGGGGCACGGTGGCTTAGTGGTTAGCACGTTCGCCTCACACCTCCAGGGTCGGGGTTCAATTCCCGCCTCCGCCTTGTGTGTGTGGAGTTTGCATGTTCTCCCCGTGCCTCGGGGGTTTCCTCCAGGTACTCCGGTTTCCTCCCCGGTCCAAAGACATGCATGATAGGTTGATTGGCATCTCTGGAAAAATTGTCCCTAGTGTGTGATTGCGTGAGTGAATGAGAGTGTGTGTGTGTGTGTGTGTGTGTGCCCTGCGATGGGTTGGCACTCCGTCCAGGGTGTATCCTGCCTTGATGCCCAATGACGCCTGAGATAGGCACAGGCTCCCCGTGACCCGAGGTAGTTCGGATAAGCGGTAGAAAATGAATGGATGAATGAATGAATGTATTAAAATATTATTTAAAAAAAAAAACTCATTTAAATATTGTGTCTTTGGCAATTAACTACCATTAAAATAAAACACATGCCTATATAAAGAAATCAACTGATAATACAATAGAAACTTTTCTAGCCTAAAACAACACATGTGCTATATGTAATTATTGTGATTAATTTTAATCTAGCAAAGTCACGTTATTGTAAGAAACAGTAGATTATTTGGAAAATTGAAGAGGAACATTGGAGCATGGTGGTTTGGCCTCACACCTTCAGCGGGGTTTTAATCCCAGTCTCCGCCATGTGTATGTGGAGTTTGCATATTCTTCCCATAAGGGGTTTCCTCCCTTAGTCCAAGGACTGGAGTTGTAGGCTGATTTGGCATCTCTAAATTGGCTGTAGTATTTGTGTGTGTGGTGGTTTGTGCCCTGTGACAGACTGGTATCCTGTCCTGGGGGTACAATCCCTTGTGCCCCATCTGGGATATACCCCATGAGCTAGTAGGATAAGTGGTGTAGAGGATGGATGGATGGATGGATGTAAACGGGTGACACATTAAAAGGAGAAAAGCCTAGTGAACTGTACTGTATATTTCTAATGATTTTTCCTTAAACTGTGCTATGTTAAATGATGATGGTGGTAGAGAGCACTGTAAAGAGTTGTGATCTGGCGACTGAAAGCCATAACCTGCAGAATGATGTAGTCTCATACTCATTAAGGCATACAGTGAGTCTTTGTGTGCCGTGGATTGATGTGGACTCTATCATGATGGAAGAGAGCACTCCTATCAGGACTAGAAATGTTTCATCAAAAGACAAGGATGATTGATGCCTCCAAAGCATATCTGCCATTTCCTTTCATTTTTTTACCTGTCTGTACCAGTACTCCATCCAGGTCGTCATGTGATTAAAGACAGGAGCCCAGAGAGTCGTTCAGTCAGGTTCATGATATGCTCCATATGGAAATATATGTGGATTAATTGAAGTAATCAGTAGACTAAATAAATAAGTAGTATAGATAAAAAAAAAAAGTTACATACGGGGATCCATGTTATTTTAGCTAATCCAGCTAATGTTTCTTCTTTTTTCAAAGGCTCTGATGCCTCAACAGTCATGATTGACCAGTGGATTGACTTGGTCCAGCAGAAGAATGCTCTGGTTTCAGAGGAATCTGATCTCATGGTGGCGTAAGTCAAGCTTGCCCTTGCTTACACCACCTCTAAACCTTCCTGTTCTATATTTAGCACAGTCATTTCTACATTAATTAATACAAGTCTTTCAGTTCCTCCTGTGTCGTTGCTGCTGGCAACCTTTATTCTAAACGTCTAATGCTTATTAAGATGAATATGCGGGCTGATAGGGTATATTTAAGCTGCTTTGTGCATGCTGTAGATTTAGCATATATTTACATACCATAACACTTCCCTACCCCAGCGCCCTTACTGATTCCCACCATGCAATGCTTCTTCTTTTTTGCTATCCAGATCTCGACAGCTGGAACTGGAGGACAAGCAGAGCATGCTGGAGCTGGAGCTACGTCGCTATATGGAGATAGAAGGTATTATAGACCACTTTTTAAATGACATTTTAACATTTAAAACAGTTTTTCTGTAGGTTTGAAAAAGAACCATAAAATAGACATTATGTAGCTTGGTCAGTGATGGTCAGTGGTGACCATGTGAAGTCAGAGGATGTGACAGTGTGACATCAGTGATGACCATGTGAAGTCAGAGGATGTGACAATACCTGGAATCCACGGAAGTTGTTAAGCTAAGATAGCTTATCCTTTCAGGACACCATTTGCCCTCTGATATAATGCCTGGAAACCCCAGTTTTCAGTGGCTAATGCTTATTAAGCTGAATATGGGGACGGGCAGGGTGTATTTAAACGTAAAGGTTTTTTAAATGTCACACAGTTATGTACACAGAGAATTTATCCAGGGTATATTAAACAGTTTTGCACATCATGGTGCCAATTATTCACTAATTAGACATGTGGTGTGAATCAATTGAGTACTTTTATACAGAAAATGTAAAAAAAAAAAAAATACAAATTGTGTTTAAAATAATGTGTTTGTAGATTCTGAGAAGACTGCAGAGCAACGGGCAGATGAGGAACAAATCCTGCAGCAGATGCTGGAGGTGGTGGACATGAGAAATTCTCTTGTGGCCTTCCTGGAGGAGAAGAGACTTAAAGAGGTGGAGGAGGAACAGCTGTGCTCCTCACTGGTGGAGAACAAAAGACTATCTACTGCTGGAGCTCAGGTACACTGGGCGTGAAAGAACAAACGCACGTACTCACATAGAGACTCTTGCCACCACGTTCGGCCCTTCAGCTTTTACATCACAAACCAAAGACTTAAAAGCGTACGAGCTTTTCACATGTTACTGTGTGCACTTGGACACACTCGGGATCCATGGCTGGAGATTCGGAGTGTGTATAGGGGTTTAACACTATCAGATCAAAAACAGAGGCTAACCATGAAAGACACCGGAGATTATTCAAGAGAACTCTGGAACATTTATTATTATGAGCACCCAAGCCTTTACTGCCCAATCACAGACCAGTGGAAGCCCTATAATGTAGCTAGACTACCACCTTGCCCACACACACACACACACACACAGTATATACCACACACTGGAACAAACAGTAAAACTGAAACATTGCATCATTACGGTATGGTGTAATTAATCCAAAAGGGTCTGAATGTGCATTAATCTATTATATCTGTCATATTTATCCAGCTGTCTGGCAAGCACATAGCTATTCTGAAAGCTAAATGTTCATAGTGTCATTATAAAACTTCTAAAAAATAACTAAATAAATAAAATTTATAATGTGTTTGTTAGAAATGGTATTTCAGTCATTTTGCTGCTGCTTATTGACTACATGCCATAATCTGAAATGTCAATGCAAAAGCTGTAAAAAAAAAAAAAAAAACGGTTTAAATTAATAATTCATGTATTCTTTCATATATTATTTATGAATGTATTTGATACATTCAGTACATCTTTACAGAGTCTACATTTTCTTCTTCTAATTTTCTTCTTCTTCTAATATTATTATTATTTTTATTTCCACAGAAACCCATTTAAAATGAGCTGATGTTGAGACTCAGGGTTTTTGTCCTGATATGACATGCCATGATCTACCATCTGTATTGTATTTTCATCTGAATGGAATGGTAGTTGTGCTGCTTTATAAATCATAGCTGATACAGTTGTAAAATGGTCCAGTGTGGAACTGTTGTTTTAGGTTTTCTTTATCATTTTCGGTTATTTTAGTCATGACATTCACACATGAAATTCACACCAAAATAAACATTGCATATAAATGAAATCATCTCTGAATGCCCGCTGTGTTGTTGTACATAGTGTAGTAATATTGTCTGCTGATATGTCCTGAAGTAGAGCTACAAAATGCTGAGAGAGTTTTGGTTGAAATTAGGTAGGAGGCAGAAAAGGAGGCTGCTGTTCTATGTTTATGATTTATGTTTATACAAAATAAGAAAGTTAGTTTATGACCTGTGTTTGTTTTAAACTACACCATGTTCACTATACTGTATAGTGTACACTGCCAGTTTGTATCTATAGCAGATAGCACAGTGAAAAAATGTGAAATTTTATAATTCACTATTTTTTGATTTTGTGGTACTAGTGGTAGTAATATGTTGTGCACACAGCACATGAAGACTAGCAAATGTCTTGTTTCCAGAATCAAGCAGGGTTTTGCCTCTTCTTCCGTCACAAATTCCAATTAAATATACACTAGTTGGCCAAATGTATGACATCACACCCATATCTGCGTCTTGTTACCACACAGGTCGAAGCACTCAATTGTTTTGTATGCATTTGTATGCTGTAGCTTACACTACAGTCCCCTCACTGCTATTAATAGACCCAAACCAGTTCCTGCATGACCGTGGCCCTGTGCACAATGCAAGCACTATGAATTCAGATCAGTTACAGTACATTGTTTTGTATAGTGCTCTTAACAATGGTCATTGTGGCTAAGCAGCTTTACAAGCATCTAAAAATCGATCTTAAAAATTCTAACATTTATCCTTAATGAGCAAACCAGCGGCAACGGTGGGGATGAAAAACTCCCTGTGATGATATGAAAAAGAAAGAAGAGGAACCAGACTTAAAAGGGAACCCATTATCATCTGGGTGACACCCGGTAGGTTAATGGTCATTTCCTTCCTGTCATGAAGACATGGTTTGCCAAGGTTGCAGTGAATAATCTCAAGTGTCTTGCACGGAGCAATAAACTCAACCCCAATAAACATTGGGATCAACTATTCAATTCAATTCAAGTTTATTTGTATAGCATTTTTTACAATTGACATTGTCTCAAAGTAGCTTTACAGAACATAAACATAAAACAAAAGGTTATTAGAAAGATTAATAGAATACAAAATTCAAGATTAATATTTGATATATTTAAATGTGTTCGTATTGATCCCCAAGTCTGATGTGACTCAGGCAGCAGTGGCAAGGAAGCCCTTAGATGGTAAGGAAGAAACCTTGAGAGGAACCAGACTCAAAGGGGAACCCATCCTCATATGGGTGACACTGGAGGGTGTGATTATAAATATACAGTCTGACAAATGTTGTATTGATGCAAAAGACAACATGTAGTTGGCATCTCCTCTTTAGTATCGCAGAGTCTAACTGGAACACTATCAACTTACTACGACTGCACAGCAGACATTTATTTTTATATCATTGCCTGACCTCACTGATTGTCTTTTTAATGAATGAACACAAAAACCCACAGCCATACTCCAAAATCTAGTTGAAAGCTTTTCCAGAAAAGTAAAGTAGAGTTTAAAACTGCAAAAAGGTGACTAAAGCTGGAAGATTTTCAAAAACACATAAGGGCATGATGGTCAGGTGTCCACAAACATTTAGCCATGTTGTGTATAGTATGTGCATTTGCTATTATAAAACATTAGTACAAAGATTATTACTATTGTGGCACAAAAAATTATATTAACACCCACTGTGAGGTCTGGTTCTGCTTAAATTTCATTTATATCCATTTTTCTAGAGCGCTTTCAACAACAGTTATTGTTTCATCTTTATGGAAATTACAGAAACATTTTTTGTGTATTTCTCATCAGTTAACTGACCTCAAAGGAACATAAGAAAGAAACCATTAGAGGAACTACATTCATTATTATAGTATGTTACATGATCGTATTATAATGGCTCCCGCTATTCTTAAACTCCAACACTGTGCAAAGGTCATTGTTCATGATTTTAGCAGCAGATATTCAGAACAAATCTACAATAACCAGGTGAGTACATGCTCTAAAACAAGAGCGAGCTTTGGAAGTGCAAATCTTTAGGTTATCCATGCAGGATGGTAGACAGTATAGATATAAAAAAAAAAGGTTGTGACACAATGTGACCCCAGCATCATAACAGACAGGAAGCGTGCATGTCAACTCCATTCCCATGACCTAAAACGCTGTTGTGCCCTACACTGACCTCAGATGGTCCATTTTGTTCTTCAGTCAGTACTCCGTGATCCCAGATGTCAGTAAACAGCTGGCCATGAGCAAGGGACACTGATGCCAGATGAACACCTGAGCATGTTGTATTTACAGAGGCTCAAGTCCAGTGTGAACATATCACACCCAGTATGTCCTGTAAAACAGTGTGAAGATAAGACAGTGATATATACCTTAAATTCCTCATTAATAAGGTAGACAATACAGACACCTTCAAGAGATGCCAACTGTCCCACTTTCTAATACATATAATAACAGAAATAAAAAGTAAAAAATGATTAACACTCAAGTCTTAAGGAGTTTGTAATGGTTTCAAAATGCACTATTGTCACCGATATTTAGTCTGGTTTAGTTTAGGAATCTAAAAAAGTCATCTTAAAAATTCTAAAAAAAAAAAAAAGTTTAAAAATTGTAATTTATATTTATCCTTAATGAGCAAACCAGAGGCAATGGTGGTGAGGACAAAATTCCCTGAGACATTATGAAAAAGAAACCTTGAGAGGAACCAGATCCTCATCTGAGTGACACTAGATACGGTGATAATAATTTCCTTTCTGTCATGAAGACATGGTTATGATACAAATCTGTTCTGCACAGAGCCATGACCTCAACCCCAATAACCTTTTTTAAAAAAAATTTTAGATCTCACTAAAAAAATTGTTGGCCTTGCAAACACAGAATATTTCACCAGAATTTGTTAACTAACACACAGTATAATCTATACTGTATATTGTGTATCCATCTGAACACAAACGAAAGTTTTAAGAGCACACTGTATTAACAGTATTAACATATGTTCTGTACTGTTAAAACATTGGAAATGAAAAGCTTGCTGTCTGTAACTGTGGACAGTGATATATTGTACGTCTGCATTATTTTACAACACCACTAGAGGACACCAAGAGGGAAAGCATGCAAGATGGAGACTGAAGTTCAACACTGTGTACATTTCTGAAATCATGCTGTACAATGTGAAATACACTGTTAGATAGATAGATAGATAGATAGATAGATAGATAGATAGATAGATAGATAGATAGATAGATAGATAGATGGGTGGATGGATGGGCTTACAGGAACTTGAATTTATGGCAATTATAAATAACTTTGAGGAAGCCATACTGGATATTGATTCTGCTATACTTGACTATTACTATGTTTTAATAATAATAATAATAATAATAAAAAACAACCTTTGTATTAATTGCTGCCTTCTTGGCCAGGGCACTCCTGTAAATGAGATTTTATCTCTTTTATCTCTAAAGATCATGTATTTACTAAATCCTTAATAAATGAAGTTTACATACTTATTTTCACTCAAGTCTTTCAGGATGAACAACTGTAGGAGCAGATGTGTTTGTAACTTCTTTATTATACACGACGAGATATTCGGACACTTTAGTGTCTAAAATCTCCAAACCTCAGTCCCATAAATTATCGGGAACTATAGCTGAACTGTACTCAGTGAAATAGTGGACAAAACAATGTTAGGAACTCAAGATACTGCTGCCATTTGTACCTGATTGGATTGGTGAAGTTAATATTTTTTTGTCCTGGAAGCTCTTCCACTAATTAAGTAAACTAGAGGAAAACCTGTTCTAGTCTTCAAGAGTCTGTGGTGGAGGTTCATTTTCCAACAGGACAATGTTGCTAAGTGTACTGCCAAAACTATACAGGTACGGTTCAGTAAACAGAACATGAATGTGTAGGAATGGTCCAGTCAAGGGCAAAACTCCAATTTCAAAAGAGAATCCATAACTTGAAAAGGGTCTCAATCCAATCTGACAGGGCATGAAAAAGTTTGCCAAGAAGAATAAGCATAAATATCAGGATCCAGATTTGCAATGTGTTGACCTATGGGGGTGAATACTTATGCAACCAACAAATGTTTTTATTGACTTAATCTCTCTGTTAAAATGAAAAATATTTTGCATCTTCAAACAAAATTTAGTTTGCTCCAAAAACCCAATAAACTTATGCAAGAAACTACAACTAGTAACAAATTAACATTAACTTGCAATCATTCTTTAAAAATCTTTTATGTGTATAAAATATTTAAAATATGAATTCATGACCCTATCATAGGTTTGCATCAAAAATTATATATTATAAATTAAATTATACTGCAAGAGCATATGGTTTGGTGTGCTGTTTATGTAAGGTGTTAGGGAACTGATTTATTTTTAAGTCTTGTGGTGATAATGCAAGTCAAATGTACTGTAAGTGAAAAAACCCCACATTTTAACTGATTACTAGCAATTTATTAATCACGAACATATTTATCAGGATGATGATTCTTATGCTTCGTAGTCATGAAAACGTTTAATGTTTTTGGTTAACTTTGATGTTTAATGGTCAACTTAAATGTTTACTGTTTTTGGTTAATTTTGCGAGAGAGAGAGAGAGAGAGAGAGAGAGAGAGAGTGAACAGGTATATATGTGTACTGTAATGAACAGGTATATATGTGTACTGTAATGAACAGGTACAGTAGTTATATAATATATAGACTAAATGACAAGAGGTATGTAATTATACAATGTATAGACTAAATGATGAGTAATAATACAATATATAGATTAAATGACAGTTAGTATGTAATAATACAATATATAGATTAAATGACAATTAGTATGTAATAATACAATATATAGACTAAATGACAATGAGTATGTTGTAATATGGATGATTAACATTATAATCAGATGCAACAGTGGCATGTTGTGAAAAATCTGGAACGGAGGTAGGTGTTAGTATTCAACAGGCCTTTGTTTCCTGCCTCCTACGACTTTCTGCTGTTTTATTTATTTCTTTTGGGTTTTTTTTAAATCACACTATTTAGAATTCATTCACACACTGAAAGTGTATTTGAAGTTCTCATTTTATGTATGGTTTTATAATCCTAATTTGTGTACTCAGAGATATGCAACTGTTCTGCAGATATTGGAAATCTGCTTTAAAAATATGTGTTGAGAATTCTTTCTATTTTTTTATTTTCATTTTTATATTCATGTATTTATAGGTCCAGATATTGTTTTTGTACCCAATCTTCAACTAGCTAGTTTCTGTGACCTGGTTCCTGATGTAGCCTCAGATTCACCCCAGTGTATTTTACAGTCTTCTGCTGTAACCCGGCCACTTCGAGGTCTGACATGAGATCTGAGACGCCTTTCTGCTCACTGGTTGTGAAGAATGGCTATTGATTTTTCTATAGCTTTCCTGTCAGCTTTAACAAGTCTGGCCACTCTGATGTCTGATATCGCACATCAATGCTTTCCATTCCTCCCTTAGACATTCATGTTTATGCATGAATCTCAGCATGTCTGGCAAATAGCCCGTAATAGATGGCAGCTCACTAGCTGAGACTAAAGCCAAGCAAAACTGAGCTGCTGTATATCTGTCACTTCCTGGAACTTTGGTGTAGTCCTGAACAGCCAGCCACTCTTCTCACTTTACATCACTAAACTGACACAGTCATGAAAGTTTCTCCCTTAAAACTACAGGATGAGATCTGGCCATTTCTATCCACAGAGGCCTCTCAGGGTCAATTTGGAGACTAGACTACTGCAATTACTGTACATCCTGGTAGGTCTAACACTGTACACCATTTGTGCCCTGCAACATCAATCTTCACAACTTATGTTTACAATCTTTACCCACACTGGCTTCCCCACATCAGATTTAAAACACAGATGCATGCCTGTAATTCCAAAAAATGGCCAGCATCCAATTACCTTAAAAGTCTTCCAACAACACACTTTGCACCATGCTTCCTCAGATCCTCAGGCACTAACTTAACTGAACCGACCATCTCTTATGGAGAAAGGACAACATTCTATCAGGTGTTTTTTCCTTGACACCATTGCCGCTTGCTTGCTCACTAGAGATAAATTGAAATTTATATAATTTTTATTCTGAATTTTTATATTTCTGTAAAGCTGGATTTGTCCTGGACAAACAAATACTCTTCTCACCTCACCACTAAACTGATTTGGTCACGCAGCTTTCAGGCCATTTTTATCCACTTCAGCTAGGCAGAACTTCATATTAATTGTAAACAAGATTTAATCATATAGAGAATTAATGTGTACAGTTTTTTTAGCTGAAATTCTTTCAAGGTTGACTAAACACAAAAGATTATGCAGCACTGCCTCTTCCACCCACCCTTACTCTACATGTGTTAGTTATATAAGACATTATCAACACAGGACAAGACCAACTAATCCTCTAGATCAGTGGCATATGCTCCATTCCTATGAATTGTATTTGACTATGAGGTAAACAGAGTTCACTACATGAATGAATGAATGAATGAACAAATGTTCTTGTAAGAATAAAAAGAATAAATATCCGCGCAGCGAGATCCATAATATCTAATATTACATATTAAATAATGATGTTATAAAAAACCCTTTACTGTAATTCCTGTTTCCTTGAAAAGGACAAATACAAACAAAGTCACCTTGTAAACATGAACCCCTCACACTCTGACCAGTCTTATCCATCCATCCATCCATTTTCTACCGCTTATCCGGGGCCAGGTCACGGGGCTGACCAGTCTTATCACATATACATTACAGCACACTGAAATTCTTTTTTCACATATCCCAGCTTTGGAAGTTGGGGTTAGACCACAGGGTCAGCCACTCCCAGGATCAGTAGTGTTATGTAATGGGAATACAACACATAGATAGCCCTGGAGTTGTTCCTGAGTTATGGCAAGTCACACTGTTCAGCGTTTTGGATAAATGTCTTTTTTTTTTGCACACAACTAAGCCTTTATGAGCAAGCCAATGAGGTGAAACAAATGCAGTAGTCCAGTGCAGTCCCATTCAGGTTCAATGCATTTCTTTTGCCACTTTAGCAGGTGATGATTACATGGCTACATCAGCTTGGACCACTAATGAGACCACTGGTCTCTTAACCAGAAGCATTGTTGTCACTCTAGTGTTAAGCAATTGTTCAGCTTTGCTGAGTTGAAGATACAACCTCAGTTTCACTATGGCAACCTTGTTAAGGCTCTGGGTTGTTGATTGGAAGATTAGGGTTCAAGCCCAAGCACTGCTAAGCTGCTACTGTAAGGGCCCTTTAGCAAGGCCCTTATAATGTTAACCTTTTTGTACTTTTTGCAATATGTCTTATGTTCTATAAAGCTGCTTTGAGACAATGTCCATTGTTAAAAGTGCTCTCTCATTCACTCACTCACTCACTCACTCACTCATTTTCTACCGCTTATCCGAACTACCTCGGGTCACGGGGAGCCTGTGCCTATCTCAGGCATCATCGGGCATCAAGGCAGGATACACCCTGGACAGAGTGCCAACTCATCACAGGGCACACACACACTCTCATTCACTCACGCAATCACACACTACAGACAATTTTCCAGAGATGCCAATCAATCAATACCAGCTAAGACTACTCAGCAAGGTCAAATCATTCTTGTCCCAGGCTGACCTTGAAAAAGCTATACATGCCAGTTGTGGAACGCACTTCCAGCACACATACGATGCATCACTGTGTTTTTAAATCGCAGTTGAAAACTCATTTATTCATACAAGCTTTTAACATGTAGCCCCTAATTCAACTGCTATTTTATGTTCATTGTGTTCTTATATTTTATTGTCTATTGCTGTTTTACTGGAAAGCACCTTGTGCTCCTTTTGGTTGTTGTAAGGTGCTCTATAAATAAAATTTGATTGAACCTACCATGCATGTTTTTGGACCGGGGGAGAAAACCAGAGTACCCGGAGGAAACCCCCGAGGCACAGGGAGAACATGCAAACTCCACACAAAAGACGGAGGCGGGAATCAAACCCCCAACCCTGGAGGTGTGAGGAGAACGTGCTAACCACTATGCAACCGTGCCCCCTGTTAAAAATGCTATACAATTACATTTAAACTGAATTTCACTGTGCTGTAATGTATATGTGACAAAAAGGCTTTTATTCTATTCTATTCTATTCTACTATATTCTATTCTGTTCTATTCTAATGCGAGCACTGCTTCTAGCTTCACTCCTACTTTACACTCTGATGATCTGAGCAAGCTGATGGCATGATATCAACACTCCATGCCAGTGTGAGCTAATCATTCAAGTGAATAGAGAATGAGAAGCAGCCACTGAGAATACATCCGTGGCCATCTGTATGCGAGACAGCTGTACTAACCATGTCTGAATTCTGAACTTCGTTCCACTGTTGCATTGCTAACAGCTTTTACATTTGTCTCATGTCTGCTGCCAAATTTTTAAGGCAGTCACAATTCCTATTCCTGGGGCCCAAACAGTTGAATTCTTCTGCTTAATTTTGTTCTTGACATTGACAAGGCACCAAAGACTTGCTTTACATTATCTTCCTAGAAGGCTTCAAAAGCAATGAATGCTGTTCTCCCTACTCCCTGAACCTGGAAGTTCAACAATACACTATTAGTTATGAATTTCTAATGTGTGACACAAACAGCAGAACACATGCCGGTTCTTATTTAACCATGGAAACAAGAGTAATATCTTAAAACACTAGTATTACCATCACCCTTGTTGTATGTCAGGGCACCTTGCATCTTGAATCCACTTTCCCAATTGCTTTACAAGACTGGCAAGAAACTTTAACAAGGACCTTCTAAAGACTATCTATGTGGGGTCACAATCTTTGCTATCGGTACTGAGCAAAGGTGGAAAACTTCATCATTTCATCCATACTGTCTGTTGTCTGTAACAAAAGGAAATAGAATTTGGAGTTCTGTCCTTGTAAAAAGGCTGTGTAATTAAAATATCAATGCTGTCAAGACTGTTGAATAGAAAAGAGATTCAAGCATGAACATAAACAGTTCCCAGGGGGTGCAACAGAAAAGCATTTGCCCTATCGTAGGTAGGCTGCAAGTTCAAATCCAACTCAAAATGAACAAGAACGCATTTCATTTTTATTCAAAATAATAGTATTTCAAAAATTTTAACCACATTTTAACCATTTCTTCTGAAGCTCCATGCATAATGGAGAGAACTGCAAGTTCATTCATGAAAATTTAAATAGGATAGCATAAGGCACACAGAACATCAACAAACATCTCTATTCATATCACTAAATGAGAAGTATCTAGAGGGCTCCATGTTTAGTTTCCAATCTCCCTTCCTTAGCAACATCAAACATACACATTTGTAATTAACATGTTCACATGGGTTTATTCCATTTAACCCTACAGTAACCTCACTAGAGACACTGCTTCTCTAGGATGTTGATGTTTGTATGGAAAACCTACTGAGATCTTGTTATGATGCTTTTTGCATTGCTGGGTGAATTTCTATTTTATGTACACTGTTTCTAGAATAAGCTGCAGAATCACCACAATGTTGACCAGTAGAATGAATGAACGAACGAACGAATGAATGAATGAATGAATGAATATTACAGCACAAAGATCCTGTTCTGGGTAGAGATAGCATCACAATGAACCAAACTATCTTTACCATGCTTTGTGAAAGCCTAAAGTCAGCATACCTGTATGTCTCTAGCGACAAACAAGATTATGAACATTTATACTGCCATATCAGTAAGATGGCAAGATACAGCAATGCTTTGACTGCAGAAGTTAATATGCTGTCTAAGTCTGTGCTAACTCACCTGTTTGTCATTGTTCACCTTCCTTTACTGTAGTCTATGTCCTAAATCACCAGTGCCTGGAAATGGTGCCTGGATTTATTTTTGTTCTTTGAAGAAATTATTATTACTATTACTATAATTACTATTATTTGGGCAGCAGAGTGGTATAGAATTTAAGTACAAATAAAATTACACTGAACTAAATAAAGAAGTTATTCAAAAAGAAAGCTGACATAAGGAACATTAACCTCTTTCATTCTAATAAGTTCACTTTTCTCTGAATCGTATGAACATGTCATGCTTAAACACTAACCTGGTACAAGTGAACACAAGTGAGAGAGTGATGCACTCCCCCTTCCCCCCATCCCTCCCCATCCAGTCTCTGCCCTCGTTTATGTCCCTGCCTCCCACTGAGACAGTCTGTCCGAAGCCTTTAGCAGGAGAGGCAGAGCGGAGCATCTCATACCCCCCTCGGCTGTAGGTAAGTTAAAGCTGCACATAAGCTTCTTTCCGCTTCATTCATAAAGCAGTGCGAGCTGCAAGTTAGAGTAAACGCGTCCCTTTAACATTGTTAAACAAAACGCAGTTTGTGGGTAACAAGTTGTGAGTCTCGCCTGCTGTATTGTACGGTACTGTATTGCACGGTCATGCGCTCCCGTTGCACGCAGCTGCGTGTCCCATGTTCGTGTCGCTGAGATCAGCGCATCGGTTGCTCCGATTTTCTCGCGCTGTCTTCTCTCCCTGCTGTCCCTGTTGCCCCTGTCTACCCCTACTAAACTGCCCTAACACCTGGAGATCTTGCATACCAGAAGGTAAGGTCGATTAAATAAAAAATATTTTAGTGAGGGTAATTTAGGTATGCGAACATAAGTAATAGTAGTGTTTAAACTAATATGGAATACACATCTAGTGAATGAACTATGTTTTAATGGCACTGTTAATACACAAATGTATGTATGTATGTATGTATGTATGTATGTATGTATGTATGTATGTATGTATGAATTAATGAATGTATGAATGAATGTATGAATGAATGAATGTATGTATGTATGTATGTATGTATGAATGAATGAATGTATGAATGAATGAATGAATGTATGTATGTATGTATGAATGAATGAATGAATGTATGTATGTATGAATGAATGTATGTATGTATGAATGAATGAATGTATGTATGTATGAATGAATGAATGAATGTATGTATGTATGAATGAATGAATGTATGTATGTATGTATGTATGTATGTATGAATGAATGAATGTATGTATGTATGTATGTATGTATGTATGAATGAATGTATGTATGTATGAATGAATGCATGTATGTATGAATGAATGTATGTATGTATGTATGAATGTATGAATGAATGTATGTATGTATGAATAAATGTATGAGTGTATGTATTAATGTATGTCTACATGGGTGTCATACTGAACCGTGTCATACTTTCTCTTAGAAACAAAGGGATATAAAAAGCATATATTTATGCTCTAGAAGTTCGGTGCCATAAATTGTACAGCATGTCATAAAGTAATTGAAAAAAATAAAACATATAGGCAGTGTTAGATTAGGCTTAACTTTGGCTCACATCATGTAGAGTTGTCCGAATAATAACACCTTTTTGTTTTCAGGTAACCCAGTTCCAGCATATGTGCTTACTGAATTAAAATAGAATAACCAGAATGAAAAAAGAAACAACTTTTGTGTTCGCACAGTATCACATCCCTTTAGTGTCCATACTGTTATGCAGTAGCTATTTGTTTGATGTCCTGACTTCGACCTCTTGACCCGTGTAGGTTAATTCCTTTGGGGTTAAGCGAATCAAGATTCTTTACTCTGTTATATAAGAGAAAAGAGGCCAAGCCTTTGGACACACCAGGCTTGTTAATTGACTTTTAATCCTTTCTAGTTCTTTCAAGTGTAGATAGGCTAACCCATTTCCATCCATAAGGAGTTTAGTTTCTCTGCACGTCATACTATCTCTTGTGCTAGAAGAAATTCTCTAAAATAGAAGAAATAGGTGTGATAAAATAAAAGAGACGTTTGTGCAATGTCTACTTCATTCATATAGCTGATTTAAGCATTGCTCTTTAGGATGTGCTTCATATAAATATCAACTTATGAATGTAAATTTGGGCATGGCATTTTTATACAAAATGAAAATAAAAGGATTGTAAGCAGGAGCTTGTTTTGAGTCTTATTCATAATTGTGCTGAAATCACTGCTTGGTTTGATGCTGTATAACAACTTCATAAATCAGATGCAGATTTCTTCATACTTCATTCTTTGGACTCAGTTCTGTACATGTGATTTCTAATTGACTAATAAGTACCCACGTTCAAGAGATAGGACAGCTAGCTGAAGAGCTCAAGAAATTATATAGAAAAACCTTATTAAACATAAAGACTTAAGGTAGTCAGCATTTAAATTAAACATACTGTATATTGTACAAAGTCCCTTATGGTTCCTGGAATATTAGGAGTTGTTTCCAGTCCCAACCAACGTATAATTTTGATGCTCTCAATCTCTGACTTCTGTTTATCTTCTCAGACTGGATAAGTTAGCCTTTAGATTACTAGGTTAGTATTGATCTCTGAGTCCTATTTCCTGTATTGTAGAAATCCCTGGAGACGCCTACACTGAAATGGGTCGCAAAGAGGCTGACTATGACTGGAAGAAGAGCACTGACAACATTCAAGATGTATTCGACTTCATAGAAGTGCTCGGATCGTGAGTACAGTATTTTAATAATTATTCCCATAACAACAGTACAGCTGGTATTATTACTGTTTGTTTTGAATGAATGAAAGTTGCACGAGCTTGGAGAAGCCTCTATCTTCAGATTACATAGACATTTGAAGATTAGTAATTCATTCACAAGCTTAGCACACGCTCAACATAGTAATCCATACTGCAAATTCTGTTGCAGTGAAACAGCAGGCTTAAATATTATGATATTAAACTAATAAGAATCAAACTCAAATAAAAAAATAACTATAAAACACACCTAAATTAAATTTAATAATGAAATAAAATATTATATATTAGGATCTAAATATACACAGTATGTTCTGTAACACATTATAGAAATATAGTATATGTTTAATTAGCATCTTGTTGTCCAAATGTCTCTTTGGCTCAAATGTCTCTTTGGAACAACCAAGCTTATGTATGTAATTATTCAATCAGCCAATCATATGGCAGATGCACAATGCAGGTACTAGATGGGTGGTTTGAGTGCTTCAGAAATGGCTGATCATTTGGGATTTTCACACACAACTAGACTAGTCTCTAGAATTTACACAGAATAGTGTAAAAAATATAAGACATTCTGTGAGTGGACGGTCCGCATGCTGAAACATTTTTTTTTGAGGAGTGAGATCAGACGAGAATCAGACTGGTTTGTACTGTGGTGAGCAGAAAAGCATCTTAATACACACAACACGTCAAATGTACTGTAGATAGGATCAGCCAAGAATGGGAGTTGAAGTTCGGTAGTCTTCAGCTGTCTAGTTCCACTTCTCATTCTCTATTCACTTGAATATTAGATCACACTGGCATGGAGTGTTGATATCATGCCATCAGCTTGCTCAGATCACCAGAGTGTAAAGCAGGAGTGAGGCTAGAAGCAGTGCTCGCATTAGAATAGAACAGAATAGAATAGAGTAGAATAGAATAGAATAGAATAAAAGCCTTTTTGTCACATACAGTATACATTACAGCACAGTGAAATTCAATTTAAATGTATTTTTTATAGCACTTTTAACAGGGGGCAAGGTGGCATAGTGGTTAGCACGTTCGCCTCACCCCTCCAGGGTTGGGGGTTCGATTCCCGCCTCCACCTTGTGTGTGTGGAGTTTGCATGTTCTCCCCGTGCCTCGGGGGTTTCCTCCGGGTACTCCGGTTTCCCAAAGACATGCATGGTAGGTTGATTGGCATCTCTGGAAAATTGTCCGTAGTGTGTGATTGAGTGAGTGAATGAGAGTGTACGTGTGCCCTGCGATGGGTTGGCACTCACTCCAGGGTGTATCCTGCCTTGATGCCCGATGACGCCTGATGCACAGGCTCCCCGTGACCCGAGGTAGTTCGGATAAGCGGTAGAAAATGAGTGAGTGAGAGTGAAAATCACAGGATACCAGCAATTTCTCAAAATACTCAAACCAGACCATCTGGCCCCAAAGCCCTTGCCACACTTACAAAATAATCACATTTTTTCTTCATTTTGGTGTCTAATGTGAAACCTTACTAAAGCATTTGGCTTGAATCTGCATCTGTATGATTGTATGTGCTGTGGTTAGTCACAAGATTAGCTAACTGGATAACAAAGACTTTTCTCATTACAGATTTATTTAATGAACATCAATAATAAATATTTGATGCTTTTTATTTACATGTGTACAATTATAGTAAAACACTGACCACCTGGTTATGGACCATGGACATCTGCTGTGGCTGTGAACCCTACTGGACCCACTGGCTTAGACAGAAAAGATGATAATTAAATTAACAAAAGTTAATAGAAACAGGACATTGAGCACTTGAGTGGACTTAATTAGACTTAGGATTCGGGCTATTTATTAAAAGTGTATGCATTAGAATGGAATGTTGTGCAACTAATTGTCCATGAGAGGTTGTATATATAGTGGCTGCTCTTACAATTAGCATCGTCCAAAGAATTACTAATTATACTTCATTATTCTTGGCACGGAAAGAAACAGCAGTTTTCAACACCCTCTACATTTCCCTCTATTCTCAGAGACAAGTTGCGAGAAATGGAAGACTGTGATAAGCTGGGCGTATTTAACACTGTGGAATCGGGATCATTTTCAGAACACTTAACTGTATAGAGAGAGTTTTACTTTATCTATAGGCTCTTTTAATCGAGTGGCTGGGACAATTTTAAATTAGTGAATTACAGTCTTGATTATAAAAACAAGCATGAAAGCCTTCAGCGCATTTCATTTTCATTTTCCTTAGCAGCGTTTGCATCCATTGCAATTATCCCTGGTGTCTTTGCTGAGAGCTATAAAAATGAAGGCAATGAGGCCTGTGAGAAATGCTTTGCCTGAGGGAGATGACCATTTCCTGTGAGAAAAACAATCTGAACCAAATCCCAATATCCCTCAACAGAGCTTACCACTGAGGATGTGCCACTGCATAATGTGGTGCATGAGATCGCAACAAATTTGTGGCTACGATTGAGATGTATTGTCATCATAGGCTATCCTTTTATAAGCCCCGAGCATTGTGCATAATTAATGGTCAACTCTATGCATGTATTAATCTATCATGCCAACATTTAGAATTGTACCGCTATAATTACTGACTGTAGTAAATTACGGTCTCTGGTTTCATACCTTTTATATTCAAACATAAAATTGCAGAGGCAGAATTTCAGTAACAGAGAGTGTGCTGGCCTCAGAGGAGCTCGGAGGCGGCAATTAAAAGCAATTCTGTGATGCTCCGTGTTCTTCATGGAGGTGTGTGTTTGTGGGGGCGAGCGACAGTGTGAGACAGGCCGTTGCAAGTGGGCGTCATGCAACAAAATAGTTTTTACCCTAAGAACGTGTATTTTCAGGATTGTAAATGAATGAGAAGAGTAAGTATACAGTTAAAGCAGTTCTATATATACTGTATATGGATGAATTACTCAATCAGAATGAATGAATGGAATCTGATCTGTTAGTATAGAATCTGGTACCTTTACAGATTTCCAAAACACTAAAAAAACAAGAAGGATTTGATCCTTTCTTTGAGAGCTCAGTGACCTGTTTGAAGCACCACACCTTGGATACCTGAGCTGTTACTATTTCCGTTGTGTAGGGGATTTTGATGCTTAATCCCCAGCCAGGACATGTATTCCAGGTTGCAGCTTTTAACAATTAGAAGGCACAGAGAACAATAAAGTAAGCTATTGCTATGGCTCTTATACCGTCAACAAGCCAATTCACATTTTCCTTAAGATAATCACTTATTTAAATCACTTCCAAATCCAGTTACAAATGGCTAGGTGTTATGTAACAGATGCATACAGAGCTTGATTGAAGTGCAAAATAGGAAGGGCATTAAAAGGTCATAAGAACATTCTCGTTAAAAATACGACCTTTTTTTGAAGCAAAAATATATCAGAATGCTTATATTACATTCTCTATTATATTCTCCTCTTGTCAGCAGTGTTAAACTGATAAATCTTAATAAGATTGTATTACATCTCTGCTCGTCTCTGTCTCTTAGGGGAGCGTTCTCTGAGGTGTTCATGGTGAAAGAAAGGAAAACAGGAAAGCTGTTTGCCATTAAGTGTGTGAAGAAAAAGAATAAAAAGGACATCAACTTGGAGAATGAGATTGCTGTGTTAAGGAGGTAAAGTGTAAAACGAAAGACTCCAAACGTAGGGAATAAATTATGGCAGCACTATATATCAGTAGATGTTCATAGATGTCCACAATCAATGTCTGTCTCCATGTTAAAGTCCATCACAACCTTGAAAAAAAAATAAAAAATTTGGAGGAGATTGGTGTTGGTAAAAGTGTTTATTTCCCTTATGTTTGGAGACTTTTTGGACAACATACTTGTGTGTAAAAATGTATATAAAAAGGTCACAAAATGACCAATTTATTTCTCAATCTGTTATAGGATTAAACATGAAAATGTTGTGGGGTTGGAAGATCTCTACGAAAGCCGCACTCATTACTATCTCGTCATGCAGCTGTAAGTAGTATTTATGCCTACAATCAAGGCAAAAAATCTAAATGTGTTAACTAAATGTAAATGTAGTTAATACTACAACATATTGTACAACAAAACAAATGACAATAAAATGCAGTATTTTGGATTGATTTGTATTTTAACAGCTAGATATCATCCAAGATCATTCAACTAAGTAACCAAATCAATTTATAAATCATAAGAGATTTGAGAGACTTTGTACACACAGATTTTTCAAGACTTTGTTTCAAAAGTATTTTCAGTTAAACAAAAGTTATTCTATTTTTATATTTTATTTTTTTTAATTGACAGCTTCTCATGCTTACAAAACAGCTAGTATCCAGCACTTCTTAAACCTCCTACCTGTTGTCTATTTCCTGACTAATGAGTCCAAGGGTTCGGAAGCACCATTGCGTTATTCATAAGATTTATATGTCTTAACACTACAAAGAATTTCTAGCAGCTAGACATTCCACCAGATATGCATGAGAACTAGACTTTAGAATTTTGCCACACAAAGCAATTTCCATCAAATACAAATAAGATATAAATCAATAAACATATAAAACACAAATTAGAATTTCATAATGCATTTATCAGAAGTACTGCCCATCCCAGCCCATACCTTCTACTCATAGCAGCTATTATCTGAAACATTTTGTCTTCTTATTCTGGCAGCGTTTCAGGTGGTGAGCTTTTTGATCGGATCCTGGACCGGGGTGTGTACTCAGAGAAGGATGCTAGCTTAGTAATAAGGCAGGTGCTCGACGGAGTTAACTACCTGCATAAGAATGGCATAGTACATCGTGATCTCAAGGTACACACACACAATGTCCGAATTTTTTTTTTTTTTTAAACTCATCTAAGCATTGAATCATGTCTGCTTTATTTCCTGCTGTAAAGCACAAAATCTCTTTTTCCTCTAAAGCCTGAGAACCTGTTGTACTATAGTCCAGATGAAAAGTCCAAGATAATGATCAGTGATTTTGGACTTTCAAAAATGGAGGACAAGGGCATCATGTCCACAGCCTGTGGTACCCCAGGCTATGTGGGTAAGTAGGCCATATGACATTTTTCTTTTCGAAGAATAAGACAAAAATAAAAGTGTGTAAAACTTGTGCTGAATATTGATTGTTGTTTATTTTCCTTCTAGCTCCAGAGGTATTAGCTCAGAAGCCCTACAGTAAAGCAGTGGACTGCTGGTCTATTGGAGTCATTACCTATATACTGTAAGACATCTATCTTATAATTTTGCTATTTATGCTAATAATAGTATTAATAATTTTGTGATTATTAATACAAATTTTACTTTTAAAACTGCGATAAACATAAAACACAATAGAGTTTATATCCCACATGAGACCTATTACTGTAGGCTTCAATTCTATTGGATGTTGGTACTGAAAGATAGAAATTAAGGTTTGTGACTTGTTAAGAGTTTAATGACTTAAATACAGTGTAAGTAACAAGCTGTTTTTGCCATGTCATTGAACTCCAGCCAGATTAAGATCCGCTCTTAACCTGCTCTGCTTAGTCGCATGTGAAAGGACTCCCTCTAGTGGATAATGCCAAAACACAGACATGCAATACACTTGTTCTACAAAATTAAGGAGAGGAAATTAAACAGGAGGGTTACAGCAAAACAGCTAATTTCCTATTAAAGTTAATATATAATAATTAGACAATTAACTTGGTCAATGATGTGTCTCTGCAGTCTCTGTGGATATCCTCCTTTTTACGAGGAATCGGAGACTCGTCTTTTTTCGAAGATCATGAAAGCCAAGTACGAGTTTGACTCTCCCTTCTGGGATGACATTTCAGATTCTGGTGAATGTCTTTTCTTTTTTTCTCAATGTGTAAATTTAACGAAACTGCTTATATTTATATATGCAAACATGTACATATTCTTCGAGTTTACTGTTTTTGTTTTGTTTTTTCCAGCAAAGGACTTCATCTGCAACATGATGCAGAAGAATCCTAATTTGCGCTACACTACAGAGCAAGCGCTGAGACATCCATGGTAAGATACAAGCGTTTAATAGAAAATGATATAGCAGTTTATTCTATCCCAACTGGGAAGTGACTTATTTAGTAAACAGTGCACACTGAGCTTTCGGGCACACTTTATAATCTTGTTTCTTCAGTATTTCCTTATTCATCTGCACATGTTCTTGTGATCTCTACATGCGAATCTATGAACTTGTCCACTTGCATTTATGGTTATAATAATTGCTTCTTAGCATATTTGTTTGCACAGCATTAAGTTAATAAACCAGCAAGCTGTATACAAGCTCTATATCTGTCTTTTACTCCTTCATGTTACAGTATATATCTTGCACATAGATATATAGATATGTGTACATGTATGTATATAAATTTGTTTAACATTGTTAAACACTGTTATAAATCAAGAAATTTGTTTCTGGATTTGTCTTCAGGATCATCGGGAAAACCGCCCAAAATCGTGATATCTACCATTCTGTCAGCACGCAGATCCAGAAGAACTTTGCCAAGTCCAAGTGGAAGGTAAAAGCACCCAGTCTCTTAAGACTAATTAAAGTTTGCCTTCTCTGCTTTATTTGCACTGGGGCAATTCATCTGATCTCTGGCCTGATTACACAACACAGCTTCAGCAATGGTCCTTTCGTATGCCTCAAGCGCTCATAAATATGCCCTCTGTGTGATTTTTACCAGTCTGGACCTGTTTTTTTCTTAGTTGTAGATTAGAAAGGTTATGTGATAAGTTTTATATTTGTGTATTCCAGCAAGCATTCAATGCTACAGTGGCCATCAACCATATGAAGAAGCTACAGCTTGCCCACGGTGAGGCATCGGCCAAACAGAGCATGAAACAGATTCAGCTGCCTGACATTAAAGTCACTTCGATGCCTCACCCTGAAGCAACAGACAACCATCCAATCCATGACAATCAAGAACCCAACGGCAACATACCTTGCGGTCATATGACGTTGCCATCTGTTTCCTTGGAAACAAAAGCTCAGTACCTCCTGCCGAAGGTCAGCCATAGTGTTACGCTCACAGTCACTGAGAAGACCAAACACGTGTACCACTCTGAACCAGGAAACCTAAATAGGTACTGAGCTTTATCAGTTCATGCTGATGAAAAAGAATCTTTTCTTTTTACTATAATATTTATTGATATTCTTAAGTGATCACTAAATCAAATTCATTCTACACTCATCCCATAGGGATATTATATACTGAAATTATGATATAGAAATATAGTATTGGCTCATGTCAATTAAACACAAAGTAGAAAGTGTGAATTGTTTAGTTATTCAGAAATCATCTCCTCCTATTTGGACAGGTATGAGAAGACCGGCTCCAATCACAGTGTGGAGAAAATTCAGACTAGTGTCTGCTGTGTCATGTGACTGGCCATTGCAGCATTATGAGTGGACATAATTAGGTAAAGAAAATACATTTGCTTAATCTTTTTCCATTTGGTACAGTAGATGCTTTAAAAGTTATTTATGACAAAAAATATTATTAATCTTATACGACAAATATATACGACAAAAAATATATACGAAATATATATACGACAAAAAAATTATTAATCTTCCGTAATTGTGTTCTATACAGTCAACATGTTCAGGATGAGCATCATTGTCAAAGATTACAGCAAGAGTTCTTCTTTTTCCAGAATAAACTGCTGCTACACTTTAAACTGCTCCTCCATTTTAATCGAAACATTAATACGAAGCCCGTATTCATAAAGATTCCAAGAGTCAAAGGAGCGTAAAAGTTTATAACTAGGAATCTTAGCTTAAGTGTGATTCATGACCATTCTCAGAGCAACTCTGAGCAAGGACAATACTGTACAAAAACTTTTATCTTAGAGAGAAAAATCCTGACCTTTTGAAGACTGTGATTGGCCGAATTTAAAATATGGTCTATTATAAATCTTCACTTTGTCTCTATGAGTCGTGTAGGGATTACGTTCTGCAATGTAAATGTAAACATTTCTGCAAAAATGTTATAGCGTAAAATGATATCGTTTCATGAAATGTTAGCGTATCTATAAATTCCAAAGTAGCAGGGAAGAGATGGAAAAAAAAGTGTCTGAAATGTTATCTCTAATATGATTGGTCACAAAAATAATCCCTATGTGATCTAATCTGGTTCATTTTATTAACTCACAATCATTATTAAATATTGTATACAATACATTTCTTCTCCCATTTTCTCCTCTGCTAAAGAAACTCTTAAAAGTCCTCCTCACTACTCCTAACACTTTTTGACCTTAACAACTCTTTTAAGGGTTAAGGTGCTTTATGAATAACTTTACTACGATCATCTCTTTAATTTTAAGGGGAAACGCCAACATTTCTAAGAATATTCTTAGAATTACATCACTAGGAGAAACACTTTGCACTAAGAATCTTTATAAATATGGGCCCTGGACTTTTTCTACTCTACACCTGTCCAGTTTGAGTCTGCACCCAAATTCATATTCATGAATTTCTGCTCACCACTTGTAAGAAGTGGTTCGATGAGTTGCTTAATTTAGTTATATGTCTTACATGGTTTAATGGTCACATGTACACAAATTTATATTACGGTATTATATAGTAACAAACTATAATTATATTAGCAAGTACTTCTCTCAAGGACAGCTTTGTGTTTGTGTGTGTTTTCAGATCTTTGACCTGTCTTTTGGCCACTGGTTACTTGAAGCTGGCATGCTTTGGGGTTTGGCTCCTTTGGGATATGGAGTGAAACTAGACAGCTGACTTGCTGCTTGTTGCGGTTTCACCAATGTACTGGAGATGAGAAGAGTGCCTCCATATCATCAAATCATAGACCTACAGTACAGTACCCTCTGAGAACAGAAGAACGTTCTTAGGCACCTGGTGGTATTATAGCACAAAGAGCTTGTTCCTCAGGGCTGATGTAAGTCCAGCCCTGTGTATTCTATCTGTAAAGAGCAATCCATTTTATCCATAAATTGTGTGCTTCATATTACATGGAGAGTATTGGTGATGCGATATTTGTATTATTTATTTCCTAATAGTCTGTAATTTGCTGTGATATTTAACTCTGAATTGTTTAGCCCCACCTCTGGCTTATGTCTCAGAGGAAATACTAAATTTATTCAGTAGGGTTTAATTGCTGAACCCAGATGAGGAGACTGTGGTTGGCAAGATCCCACTAACCACTGCATTAAGGTTATATTTAGATTTTGTGTCATTTACTTAATGTACCTTAGGGACAAAGTTTATTTTTTATAAGAAATATATGTATATTATGATTATTCTGCGGAAATATGTGTGTTGTTTTATAATAACCTGTGTCACTATACCTTTCAACATAACAGAATGTCTTTCCTTTTTTGATAATAAAGATTTGCCAATGTTTTTGGGCTTTTTGTATATGTACAGTTCTATCATTTGGGACATAAAGAATGAATAAGTGTCCAAATATTTCAGGTTTGTGTTGTTTCATCTCCCATTACTGTACATTATACAATGCAACCCTTACAAATAAATACAATACTGTGTTTCCAGGTATTGTGATAATTATGTGAAAATGAAACAATTTTCCTTTACTAATTAGACCTTAATGTACTGTAAGTGCACAGATATACTTGGTATATGTAATGGTATATAACATAATAGAAATCTAGCTATTTTTTCAAATGTAAACAGTTTAATTGTTATGAAGAGACAAAGCAGCACAAGGAGACTTCTACAGGCAAAATGTAACACAAAATATGTGTCAGAGAGTGAGACAAATTAGAAAAGCCAAAGTGACTAGTACATGCTAGATACATTTTCATTTATGGCATTTAGCAGATGCCTTTATCAAGAGCTACTTACATTTTTATGCACCTAAGCCACTGAGGGTTAAGGGCCTTGCTCAGGGGCCCAGCAGTGGCAGGTCAGTGGACCTGGGATTTGAACTAACAACCTTCCAATTGGTAGTCTAACACCTTAACCACTAAGCTACCACACCACATCCCCACATGTAGTGTGCATCTATTGATGTAATTTCAATTTAAAAAACTTGCCATGGCATGAAAATCCCTCTTTGTTGTTTTCTTTTCTTCAGCTGTATTTGTTAAATGTAATGTGTGATACGAATGCATGTAATACATGTTATTATTAAGTCCATAGTTGGTTGAGAAATACAGTACCAGTCCTTTCTCTAAATGTCTTGATGAAGTGTGCTGGTGACAAAAACCCTAAGCATTTGAGTGTGTATTTGGATTGTATTGGTGGGTTTTTATTGGCCTTCCCAAAAGTGGGGCAAATTGCTGGCAGAAATGATCAAAAACTGCAGTATGCAAACAAAAAGTTCAACACTCTGAGCAAAAACATTGCAGTCCCTAAAAACATCACTGGACAAAGCTGTGTGTTAAATCTTCAAGCAAGGCAAGTCTGCCATTGTCTGCATCATCCCTGTCTTTGTGTGTGAACTGTTTTCTTTACGTTCCAAATGGGATTCACTTTTCTACCATTCTACCATGCATTTTTTCATACACATGATTAGCAGCAGCTCTAATGCAGTCAACTCTAAAATTCTGACCCTGAGGCCATCCTTAAAAATATTCTTGTTTGCCGTAACCCGACCGACCCTGTCAATCTCAAATTTTTTATTTTTTTTGCTTTAAGTCCGACCGACTTGCCGGTTGTAAATTTGCGTTAAGACCTAATACAAATTCTACTGTTTGAAAATCTATTGCACAAATCGATTGGACCAACCAACACAAGTTTCGAGAACTCTCTCTCTCTCACTCATCTTCTAACCGCTTATCTGAACTACCTTGGGTCACGGGGAGCCTGTGCCTATCTCAGGCGTCATCAGGCATCAAGGCAGGATACACCCTGGACGGAGTGCCAACCCATCACAGGGCACACACTAATTCACTCACGCAATCACACACTACGGACAATTTTCCAGAGATGCCAACCGCGGAGGCGGGAAGCGAACCCCGACCCTGGAGGTGTGAGGCGAACGTGCTAACCACTAAGCCACCGTGCCCCCCAAGTTTCGAGAACGAAAATAGGAAATTGATTTTAACGGCCTTCTCTCGGAGCGCGTCCGGGTTCGCAACTGCAGCTTCGGACACACACGCATAACAGCAAATAATACTTCTGCAGAATGTTTCTCTTTTTACAACAGAAATAACTACAAAACTACAAAAAAAAACTACAAAACAACCAAGAAAACTGTGACTTCCCACTAAGAAATCTGGGACCTGGGTCTTGTAAACCTTGAGCTCAGCAAGTCAAATCAAATCAAATTGGCACATCATGTTGTGTATGCTGTACATAAAATAACACTGATTATACTTTACTATGCTCCTGTTGAGGAGTGGGATATACCGTACAAAGGCAGTAAGCGAATGGTTAGTTCTTGAAGTTGACAGTATTGGAAGCAGGAAAAATGGGCACGTGTTCAGATCTGAGAAACTTTGTCAAGGGCCAAACTGTGATTGCCCCAGTCAGGGTATCTCCAGGGTAGATACTGTGTGGTGTTGCTGATATGCAGTGGGTCTCTTGCTTGACAATAACAAAAGACAAACATGGAGACATCTATGTTTCTTCTGACTTTTCAGATTTCAGTTACGGTTTACACACAAAGCTATGCACATGCATGGTTGATAAATGAGACCCTTGGATTACCAAATTGTGCTTTTGGTTGCAAAGTTATAAGGAGTAATAATCAAATGACAAGGAGTTCTAACAGCCAGTGGTACTGTTTAACACCTCAAAAATGTGTACTAACAAGGGGTCCATTTAAAAAAGTTGGGTGTAAATGTTTGTATAGACAAAACCAAAATTGAAAAAGATTCCCAAAAGTATCAGAAAAGCTTGTGTGATAAATTACAAAGAGCACACAGTCCATCAATCAGGGTAATGAACTTATGTCTTATAATGTCTACCAATTGCCAACAAAAATATTGATTAAGATATAAATAATAATAATAAAAATCAAAAGGTATCAAAATGATCAAATACTGCAGCATCTCTCTATGTTCACAAATAAAAATATGATCATTTACAATTAAGATATATCTGAGTCTCAAACTGAAACCAGACGGCAGTTTCACAGCTGGATTTTTGGTATTGATAAGGAGGTTGTCCCTTGTGACTAAAACAAGCAAAGACCGCAAAATGATTCAGACATTTTAAGGTAAGTCTTGAGAAGCATTTTAGAACACATGAGTAATCCAAATGGTGACGAACATAGTTTCCATAATATAAAATAGCTAATATAATGCAACTTACAGTATATTGCAACTATAATGCATCTGTATTATAACTGTGCATTCTGGGGTACGTGGAGCTAGATTAGACATGCTGACAGTGGAAAGCCTTCAGGTCAAAGACAAATGGATTTTTTTCTTTGTACCATGTGAAGAGAATTAATTATTTTATTTAATTGGTTTATTTGGATTAAAAAACATTTTGCCATAGTAACATTATATTACATTGTGTGGTAAATTGAAGGCTAGTTCACAGTAGCAGCTCTGGCAGCATGAGCCAAAGTTGTGATACATTTCCAGAAGGATTAGGTAAGAATAAAAACACAGACACATGAACGTCTCTGACCTCAATATCATTTCCAAAGCTTAAGTTTACTAGCATCTGTTCAGGGCACATGCTTTTATAGCACAGTAAAGGAGAGAGTATTATCATCATTGTCAATCATCCATATTAAACATAAGTGAGTGTGAAACAAAGTCAGAGTAGGTTATGAAAAAATAAATATATATAATACAATATTTGACGCCTTTTTTTTTTTTTTTTTGCTGAAGCTGCTCTTTTGTATTTAGTTACGTGCAGCCTGTGTTGCTATGACCATGCTTGGCCAGGTTTCTCAACTCTGTCTGTGCTTCTGGGAGACAGGCCATAGCACGGCTCAGTGCTGTGGGTCAGAAGTCACTGATGTGCTGCTGTCCATGCAGCAGAAGCCATGTCTAGAGTAAGTCAAATAAATAACGTTGCTCAATGTCCCTCTTCTCTTTCACCTCAAACACAAATGCTCACTCATTTACACATGAGTAAAGTTTTTTGGCCGACTTGATTTTACCAAATGGTTGTAAAAGGTCAACAGCAAATTTGACATTTATATAATATATACGACAACTAAAAAAATGATTAAAAGTACATTCATACAGTTTCTTCCCCCTAACTGTACTCGTATTTTCCGTTTCCTCCTGGGAAATTCTCTTTGCCTGTAAATTCTATTCTTATGCTAGTTTTATATCATTGGCATTTAAGAACAAGTCTGTGTATGTGACCAATAACATTTGAATTATTTTACCAATTAAATGAAATGCATGTGCGCTAGATGAACATTTGAAATGGTATCCTGCCACAGAGCACATCTCTGACTTTGTGACATTCGTGTTAAATTCGGAATGAATAGTTGGTGGACGGTGTGTATGAGTTGCATGTCACTTTTATTAGAACTAATACAACTAAACACTGACGAATTGCCCAGCACCATATAAAGAGAATAAGGGCAAGGCAGCAGGTAGGCCACTGATCATTAACTCAAGATGATGCAATTTTATTGATTTCAGTATAAACAGAGTTTACTGACATTTTAATTTTACCAGCTTTGACACTGCAACTGCTGGCGGAGGACCCAGTAGAGTAAGGTTAACAGTTTGTCATCTTGCCCTAATTTGCTCTCCACTCAAAGGCTTTGCATGGAATCTCTCCTTTTACATACAGTACACACACTTAATGTAGTGTACCTAGTTATGTTACACCACTTGACTTACTACCAAAGAATACTGCAGCCTTCTTATATTAAGAAGCTGAATGTGTAAAAGCCATTAAGCCTTTTTTGTTTAATACTTAAAGATTTAATACACTCTTTACTTCAGCACATTTGTATTATGGGTTTATATAACTGCCATACTAATCAAATCTGCATTTTACTGATTAATATTATATTAAATTACTATCATTAAAAAAAATTACTGTATACTGAAGTTCACCATAATTTAATAATATTAAAAAATGTTGTATGAAATTTGAAAAATTCATTTTTTTTTTTTACTGTGAACTTTAGTCAGTCACTATTTTAAATATTAATTTATTTTTTTTATCGATAATTTTCAAAATCCAAGTATACATTTAGGCCAAGCCACAAACATTGTGCTTGGCTATTCCCTACATCATTAACGAAGGCAACTGATACAGTTCTCAGTTTGACTTTCTTTCAAATATGTACGTGGCCTCATTAAATGGAAGAATGTACAAAAATGGACTGTGGAGCTTCATACAGATTTACAGTAAGCGGCACTGTATTAAGAACGGCTTCGCACTTTAACAGCGTACAAATAAATCAAAAAACAAGTTGTGCCCTTAGGTTGTTAACTAAATACTATCTTCCATGACTCCTAAATTGTACCGTAGGACTGTTAGTTTGTTTGTTTGTGTGCATGTGTATGTGTGTGTGTTCCACTAAAACAAATATAGTAAAAATGAACTTTGAGTTATCATAGCTTTTGGATATGGCAAAATCCGGTTATATATGAATATTCCATACATGGATATTTGTATGGATAAGTCACTTCTTAGGCATTTTATGACTAAAAACGCATCATGGGATATCTGAGATAGAGAGAGAGAGAGATTGATTTTTATGCTTAAAACATTTAAGACAATGATCCGGGTTTTGCACAAACTAGAATTTATTGATCTAGTTTGCTAGATCTAGAGCTATATATGGTTGAAATGACAATAAAAGCTTCTTGATGTGAAAATCACATCACTATCTATCTTATTTAAGGGAACATCAGATTCACCACATTACTCACGTACAACAGAGTGTATTGTCACATGACCAGGAGATGAAGTTGCCTACACAGAGGTCACCCAAGTGACTAGACATGCACACCCGATCTCTGAGGCACACAAAAACTTGCACAAGCATACTGGCAATGCTTCTTTTTTCTAATGAATATTCATGATCAGTGGGTGTGGCTACAAAAGGCACTGGGCTTAAATATGGGCCGAGACAGCAGCTAGTTGTCTGTTGGTACTTGGAAATAATCAAGAGAGATCAACTAAGGTTCCACTTTTGTTTCAAATGTAAGTACTTTTTAATACCGTGATTTGCTATTAAGCTAATCTTTTCTAACTAACATTCTAAACCTCTCTGATCTGTGCTCAACTGCGCTAATTTGTGTACTAAATGCAGGATATATACTAAGATTAATGTTTATTTTGAATAGTAAAAGTAGTAGTTTAGATCAAGTAATGAGCTCTAACAGCATTTTCCTTCCTGACAGACACAACTACTGACCGATTAAAAACAAAATGGTGATGATGCAGGAGATCGTTCCATTTGCGAGGGAGATGCTAAGTCTTCGACCATCAAAGGGTGCCATGAAGGTATATCTGATTGGAGGGACCTTTGCAGTCCTGGGCATCATGAGTGGAGTTGTGGAAGCTGCCTGTTCACTCTTTCCAGAGCAGGAAGAAATCACCCGTAAGACACTGATGGAAGAGACCATAACAGTGACGACTCAGACTCAAGAGCCTCAGACGATCATCCCAGAAGATGATGAACAGGACGCTGAGATGGAAGACAAGGCTAAGGAACTGCCCATGCTCAGGCAGAGGCGTATGAGTTTCAGGGCCCATGCCTCTTAAGATACACACTAACACACTGCGTGTGCTGCCTGTGCACTGAGGGTTGTGTATGTCTGACAGAGAGGAAATGCAAAGTGCCTGTTGAGGTTGAATGCTGTTGAACAGCTTATGTTGGGAATTCTGGGCGTGACCTGTTCTCAAATGTTACTTTGTAAGTTTGTTAAGACGATGTAATGATTTTCTACTGGCTGAATATTATTTATAAAGGATGTAATAAGTCTTTCTTAAGTGAGCTTTCTATGATTGCAGATCAATAAATTCTAGTTTGTGCAAAACCCGGAGCAGTGTCTTAAATGTTATAGCCTAAAAATCACTCTCTCACTCTCAGATATCCCATAATGCATTCTGATTTATAAAATGCCTAGGAAGAGACTTTTCCATACAAATATATATGTATGGAATATTCATATTGCATTTGCAGAGCACCCATAAACACAACCACCCAACCAACACGCTCACACGCACGCGCACGCACGCACGAGCACGCACAGGCTGACGGGTGATACGTGTGTTAGCCAGACAAAATGTTTTACTCACCCTCATGTTGTTTCAAACCTGTATACTGTATACTAATGTTCTACACACAAATAAAGACTTCTAAAGTATATTTATACAGCTATACATACATTTCAAAGATTATTATAACTCTATATTATAACTCTCTTAATTTAAGTTTTATAAATCATTTTTAGTCAGTAATTTTTAGCCAGGTAAGCACGTTCATTAAATTAATTGACAATATGCTCATTGACAAACACCTTCACTCATAAACTAACCATTAAAACCGAAACGTCACGTGGATTCTAGATGCACTAAAGCCCGCCTACCTTGATTTGATTGGCCAGCTCAAACATTTTGACGTTGATGAACGCCGCAATAAAGCCAATGAGGATCACTCTAAAATGTAACTCAATATCTTTTGATTTTTTTTTTGTCGTCCAAACATTTATCCTAACATACAGTGCGTGCATTATGTAATAAATAATATAAAATACAAGTGAAGAAGAGCAGCATTAATCATCCACAATTTTGGGGGGGAAAATTTGGTCTTTATTTACTACATAGAATTTTTACTTTGGGTTTTAATTTGTTTGTTATTTTTTAGTAATTTTTGAGATTTGTAAATATAAATGCTTTAACCCCAGAATTTTCAGCTTCATAGTATTTATTAACCTTATTATCATTTATTAACCATAATCAGGACCAACAGTAAAACGGATGTTTTTAAGACTTTTATTATGGAAAGGACTCTTGTTTATGCATAGCCACATTGGTACATAACGGAAGTCGCTATCGCTACGCTGTTACAGAAACAGAATGCTTTAGCGTTTTGATAAGATCGCGCGATCTTTCTTTATGTTGTGTTCAGTAAAAATAAGTTTACATAGAGATGGCAGACCCTGCGGTGGCGAGCGGCGGATCTTTAAACGTCGGAATGGTAATTTAGTTTACCATTTACGAGCTAGTGATTGTCAGCTAGTTAGCTTAGCATGCTAGACAAACTTCATGTAGATATAGATATATACTGGTCGCGCGTGGGACGTTTTAGATCCTTTTTTGTAGAATTGTGAAATTATGAATTACATAGAATTAATTAGTCGAATTTGTATATGTTCTCCGGCGAAGTTGTAAGCTTTTCTTCACGTTTTAGCCGCTCCAAGTAAATCAGCCAGCTTAGTTAAGGGCCAGCTTAGTTAAGGGCCAGCTTAGTTAAGGGCCAGCTTAGTTAAGGGCCAGCTTGGTTAAGGGCCAGCTTAGTTAAGGGCCAGCTTAGTTAAGGGCCAGCTTAGTTAAGGGCCAGCTTAGTTAAGGGCCAGCTTAGTTAAGGGCCAGCTAGCGGTGTGGAGCCGAGAACTGGATGATGGTTGCTAGCAAGCTAAATTATGTTCAGCTCATAAGAAGAAAGCTACTCGTTCAAAATTAACATTTAAAGTGACTTTATCTTGTTTGCTTTTTAGCGGACAAGTGGTAGTAAACCAACTGCAAATCCGGCGGAGAATTATTACCTGGCCCGACGGCGCACCCTGCAGGTTGTGGTCAGTTCTCTGCTGACGGAATGCGGCTTCGAAAGCGCTGAGAAAGCGGCTGTGGAAACTTTAACAGAAATGATGCAGAGTTGTAAGTTACACTAAAAACACTCCTTGGTTAAACAGCACAATTTAACAAAACACGCCAACTTTAGTGTCAACACACTGAAACAATGTCAGAGTGGTCACTTGTTGATGAGGGTAGCTGAGTTTCAGCTGCCAAAAAAAAAGATATAGTGACTCAAATAGTCACTCTTTATAACCCTGGTGAGCAGAAAGGCTTGTACAAAACATTGAGGCTTATAGTGGATGAACTACAAAATTAGAAGCCCCCATTAGGCCTCACTTCACTCATGAGCACAGCTTTGCCCAGACTGGACAGCTGAAGACTGGAAAAGGTTCCCCCTAATCTTTATCTGTTTATTTTGCACGAACCTGTGCCTATAATAGCCTCAGGTAAGAACCTTTTGTACCCCATCCACCTTAAGGTTTGATGTGTTTTTGCATTTAGAGATGCTTACTTTTCTGCTTACTGCAGTTGTAAAGAGTGCTGATTTGATGTACTGTAGACTTCCTGTCATGTCTGATTCTCAACCCACATTCTCAACCCATTCTCAACCCTCTATTAACAGTTTCTTTTGTTGTTTTCACTCCATTTTATGTAAATTTTAGAGACTGTAGTAAATCCCAGCAGATTCTGAAATACTCAAACCAGCCCATCTGTCACCAATGACCATGCCACAGTTAGTCACAGAGATCATACTTTTTCCCTATTCTGAGGTTTGATGTAAACATAAACTCAAGCTCTTGAGGCCTGCATCTGTGTGATTTAATGCTCTTGTCACATTATTAGCTTATTGGAGTACTGCATAAATGAGATTAGAACATTTAGAACCTAAAAATTAGGCTGATGATGGTATATACTCATTGCATCGTAATCATCGTATCAAAATTGGGGTGGAAATTGGATAATGTTTGTAGCCCTGCCGTTTCAGTATCATGACTAGTCCTGTTATCAACTACATCGACTACATTTTTTATGGGCTGTGCCAAACCTGTACTTTGGAACGGATTTGACAGATTTTTTTTTGTTCATAAGAGTTGAATAACACAGCACAGGTTTTGTGGGGGAGCTTACTACCATCACACGAGTGTTGCTTTGCATAATAAAAACCTACAAAGCAGAAGCCAGAGCATTGTTGTTATATTCAGAATGGTTAACATCTTTAACATGGGCATTAATTAATCAGTAAGTAATTATATACCTACAACATATTTATGCACTCACCATTCAAGTGTATGATATAGAATAAGAATAATATTTAAAGCCTCTTTGTGGATGACAAGTTGTACAGAGCATGTATCAAAAGGGACAAAGTCAAGCAACTGCATGCGTATAGTAAGTTTGATAAAAGGGACAATGTGTATAGGTACAGTGTGTGTTTATGATAATCTAGTTAAGCTCAGTACATCTCTACATTACATCTGTTATCGCCATCAGTCTGCCTGATTAGCTCTAGCATCTCCGCTGGAATTGAGTCCTGTAGGAAGGCAGAGTGAAAGATGAGGATTGATGATGACCGTAATGTTGTAACATGTACACTTACCTGGAACCTTTTGTGATTTAAAGCAGTATAACCAGGTTACATTTAGTACATCTTAAATGGTCTTGTTAAATGTAACTAGTAGATAAGTCTGTGGATAAGTATCTAAATCTGGGTTTCTCACTCTTGATCCTTCGTGTACCCCTCGCCTTGCACAATTTGGTGTTTTACATGATCCAGTGCAGTGATATTCCAGGACCAGAAGTGAGAAAATTATCTAAAGTGACTGACTCAGAATCTTAATGCCCATAGCCTATAGTGACACTTGGGCTTTTAGACTAAGCTTCAAACCAAAAAAATCAGGATAGTTGTAGGTTCTACAGAGAACCATAATTATTTATCTGGAGAATTTGTGTGTTTCTGATTGTGTATTCATGCACTCAAATGATACAGATTTTGTTTTATTGTGATACGATTTGCAGACATATCTGAGGTTGGACGTTGCGCAAAAGCGAGCTGCGAGCATACTGCCAGAAGCAGCCCTACTCTCTCAGATGTGGTTATTACGTTGGTGGAAATGGGTAAGCATGACCGGTTGCACCAATGCTGTGCACTACATGTAATGCGTGTAATGTGCAGTGTACAAGTCAGTTAGGTTATTGCTGAGGTAGAGCAATGGGAAAAGGTAAGCGAAGTTAAAAACTTTGGGATAACGGGCAGGGAATTTTGAAAGGAAGTGGATTTATGTGGGGCTCTGTGAGAAATTAGCTCTGTGTCCAGTCTAACAGATGACTCCCCTATGTGGACAATTAAAAATGGCTTTTCTCTGTTCTAACATTCACAGGTTTTAACGTAGATTCTCTCCCCTTGTATGCCAAAAGATCACAGAGGATGGTCATAACAGCTCGTAAGTTACATAAACTATTCACATCCTTACTCTTGGGTGCTTTTACTTATTCCAAATTAAGACCAACACCAATTATATTTTGATTGATTTTATTCTATTGCTGCTGTCAGTTTCGTCATTTTGTCTGCTTTGCAACAGCTCCAGTGACAAATTCTCCAGTGATTCCTAAGTCTCTTGCCGCTGGACAAAAGCGGACACACCCTCCTCACATCCCTAGCCATTTCCCAGAATTTCCAGATCCTCATACTTACATCAAAACCCCGGTAAGACGACAATGTGTATTTGACGGACTGTAAAGCAGGGCTAGATAAAGTGAAATTGAATTAGTACCCTTTTCTAAATAAAGAAATAAATAAAGGTAGTAGGTGATATTAAGAGCTGAAAGGATGACACTTTTTTTTTTCTTCTTCTCTTCTTTTCTCCCCTATGTTTTGGTTTTCAGACATTTCGTGAGCCTGTATCAGACTACCAGGTGCTGAGGGAGAAGGCAGCTTCCCAGAGACGAGATGTGGAGAGAGCACTCACTCGTTTCATGGCAAAGACCGGCGAGACACACAGCCTCTTTAAAGATGACCTCACTGCTTTTCCGTGTAAGGACAATGATTAAAAGTAATGGTGTGGATAAAGATCTGTAAGCTGGGTGGCCCTGTGGGATTGTGTCCGTTTGAAGTGAAGATCTACACGAACTCTGCTTTAAGTTCATCTAGTACAGGGACAAATGTAGTCATATTTTTTACACACTAGCTTTTAGGAATATTATACATTTACTAGCTACTTTATTAGGGACAGCTAATTGTAGGTAAATATTTATAAACTGTAGGTAAAGATTTATAAAGGTAATTAATGATGAATATGGCTTACGTTTTTCTAAACAAAATTATAAATGAGTAAATCAAATGTTTTTTTTATTTTTTTATTGTATTTTTTAACAAATTTTTCCCGCACATTTTTAATGTAATCCATTTTTGGGGGGGGGTCAGATGTGAATAAATAAGTGTGAAAATATGGTAACGCCTTGCCTGCTTATTCTCAGTGATAGCAGCAAAGCCAAGTGCCATCCCATACCTGAGCACTCTACTGCCCTCTGAGCTGGAGCTGCAGTCCCTGGAGGAGACGGACTCGTCGGAGCAGGATGACCAGACAGACACCGAAAACAATGCCAACAACATGATTAGCGTAAGAGAATGACCTCTCATCTCTGTGCTGTCACTGTCAAGCACTGCAGTGCATGTTTTAGATCATGCAGTGATGTTGACCACATCTAACACTGAATTAATGAGTCTTTCCGGAGTCAGTGTGTTTAGTGTATTCTAGTTTAGATATCAGTTCTTTGTACATGTGTTGTCTTTGTACAGAGTTGTTAAATGTTGGCCCAATTCTGTGAGGAAATGTACTCATCACAATGTTCTAATCTGTTTTCTTTAATCCAGGAGGACTCAGGAACAGATAAGGAGAATTCAGTTCTGCCGCCTGGTAGTGGTGTGCCTTCAGCGAAGAACAGTGAGGAAAACATGATTGATAACCCATACCTTCGACCAGTCAAGAAACCAAAAGTGAGGCGGAAAAAATGAACAGCAAAAATATGGACTCAATTATGCAACGAAATCGTGTGGGAATGAAGATACTGTTGTTTGTGGCTTACATTGTGCCTCTGAACAGGAGAGCTGACGCTCAACAATGGTAGCGTTTTTCCTAAAGGTGGGATATATACATGTATATATCACTCTGGTTTATGCTTGGATTTTTCAAAAATAAAACATTTGTATGATGTCTTTGTCATGTTTAAATGGATGAGAATAAATTACTCTCAAACATCTGTAAGTGTTTATATGATTTGCCTTCCCTTGCTCACAAGGTACAGTTTGTCATTTTAGAACTAAAAGAAACATTCTCAGGCTTGCAGTGATCATTTCCAGAGAGAGATAACTGATTTAATAGTGATTTGGAGGAGGGAAAGGAAAGTATTGTGTGTAATTTCAATGCAATTCACTATCCTGACAACAGAGGGCTGCTGTGTTTAAGGAATACACCAAAGACAATACTCTATAACTCTAATACACTAATTAATGGGTGTTAGAAAAAGCTCATATGAAAAGCTAAAACCCTCCCAAATGATGTTTAATGCACTGAAATAAGTTGGTTTCCCTGAAAAAAGATTTATCATGTAATCAAGACAGAAAGGTCAAATTTTGGCAACAGAAATTGAACAAATTTACTGCAAATACAAAAATGTCAGCAAATTAAAGTAGTGGTGCTGTGAGATCCAAATTTAATATCTTGTATGACTTCCATGAGCTTGAAGGACTGCATCCATGCGGTTTGGCAAGGATTCATACAATTTATTGATGAAGGCTTGCAGTGATCAATTGATTCAGGCTTGCAGTGATCATTTCCAGAGAGAGATAACTGATTTAATAGTGGTTTGGAGGAGGGAAAGGAAAGTATTGTGTGTAATTTCAATGCAATTCACTATCCTGACAACAGAGGGCTGCTGTGTTTAAGGAATACACCAAAGACAATACTCAAAGGAAAATGGCATAAATTATATAAAATATGCAGAAATATGTCTGCATCTTTCTTAAAAATTAAATGATTTGTGGCAATACAGTTTCTAAAATAGTTTTTGTTGGCAGGTCATAGCAAATTTATTAGAGCATAAAAATCTTGAGTTTATTTCTTTAATTATTTGTATGGCAAAAAGAAAAAAACCCTTTCCTGTTTTCTGGATAAAAGCAATTGATACAGCAATATGTATACACAAGAACAGCATACAATATAACAAATGCCAGTATCTGATTGAAATACAGTCCCTGACAAAAGTCTTGTCACCTATCTATTTTGTAGAAACACCTGCTATTAACCTGACTTTTAATTAATCAATGGGTGTTAGAAAAAGCTCATATGAAAAGCTAAAACCCTCCCAAATGATGTTTAATGCACTGAAATAAGTTGGTTTCCCTGAAAAAAGATTTATCATGTAATCAAGACAGAAAGGTCAAATTTTGGCAACAGAAATTGAACAAATTTACTGCAAATACAAAAATGTCAGCAAATTAAAGTAGTGGTGCTGTGAGATCCAAATTTAATATCTTGTATGACTTCCATGAGCTTGAAGGACTGCATCCATGCGGTTTGGCAAGGATTCATACAATTTATTGATGAAGTCATCAGGAATAGCAAAGAAAGCAGTCTTGCATGCCTCCCAGAGTTCATCAATATTCTTTGGTTTCGTCTTCCATGCTTCCTCTTCCATCCTACCCCACATATGCTCAATGATGTTCATGTCTGGTGACTGGGCTGGCCAATCCTGGAGCATCTTGATCTTCTTCGCCTTGAGGAACTTTGATGTGGAGATGGAAGTATGCGATGGAGCACCATTCTGCTGCAGAATTTGGCCTCTTTTATGGTTGGGAATATAAGAGGTAGCTAAGATTTCTTGGTATTTTAGACTATTGATGTTGCCTTCCACCCTGTAGATCTCTCGCACACACCCCCATACTGGATGTAACCCCAGACCATGATTTTTCCGCCACCAAACTTCACTGTTTTCTGGGTGAATCTCGGATCCATGCGGGTTCCAGTAGGTCTCCTGCAATATTTGCAGTGACTGTGGTGTAATTCAACAGAAGATTCATCTGAAAAAATCCACCTTCTGCCACTTTTCCAGCGTCCATCATTTTAGCAGGCTGTGGGCCTCGGCAAATGCCACACGATTTTTCAATTGTCTTTTGTTTAGTACTGGCTTCTGGGCACTGATTCGACCATGGAGGCCATTTCGAGACAGAATCCGACAAACTGTTCTGGTTGACACAGGGACTTCAGGTGACCAGGTCTCGTGGAGCTCTGCTGCAGTGGAAAATGGGCTGGCCTTGGATTTTTGAGCCAACAAACGGTCCTCTCGAGCAGTTGTCTTGCGGGGTCTGCCTGACCTGGGCTTGTCCAAAATGTTTCCAGTCTCTTCAAATCTTTTTTTATCCTCTGTACTTGATGCTGAGACACATTGAAGGTGTCTGCCACATCAGCAGTGGATCTGGATCTCTTCAGTCTCTTGATAATCAAAACTTTAGTCTCAGGGTGAATCTTAGGCATGTTTGCAGAGGTCTAGTTGCAGTTGATGTGAAGGTCTAGTGTACTGGGGTTCTTTTTATACACACCTGAGACCTAATTGATCCATTATTAGTCACAGGTGAAGCTCATATGACAAGGCGACAACACTTATGTCTTTGCAAAAATTGACTCAATGGGCTTTACCAAGCTGTTAATATCAGAATACTTTTTGACAGTTTTGTTTTGCACTGAAACATTATTACAAAAGCTGTTGGGATTAAAATGAGCCATTTCTTGTAAAAAAAAAAAAAAAATCTTGATTAGAAATATATTTCAGCGGCACTTCAGGTCAATTTGTACACAAGCGACAAGACTTTTGTCAGGGACTGTATTCAATGTGCTCAGATCCTAAATCAGATTTGGACAATTAACTTGCTCAAGCAAATTTAGGGGTAATACAAGCGTAGATATGCCACTCTGCTGCGATGTTTCTGGAACTCCATGTCACGTGGAAGCTGTGTGCAATGAAACACAAACATTTGTCAGAAATGTCACCAAGCGTTAACATCTATACAGTACCTAAAGTTGTAAATGATCAATACAACATACGCATAATCAGTTGTCAGTCATTTGTGGGTTTTTACCTCTGTTCGAAGTGCTTTTCTTTCAAGCGTGGGCACTCTGGCCCAGTCTGGTGAGCCAAACTTCATCGGCCATGATACCCTCTTACTTCCTGTGCCATCAAGCATGTACGTACCAGGTCTGCAATTTATTATTTAATTAATTCTTTAAAAAAAAAAAAAAAAAAAAAAAAAAAAAAGTGCATAGACAAAATTATAAGCATAATTGTGGGTATATATCACTTACAGTGATGCTTTGTAGGAGCAAGTCTAATATGTAACTTACAGTAAGTCTAACCTCCATTATTTCAAATTTGCTGTTAAAACACTGGAACAAACATCATTTAACAAAGTGAGTCTGTAACGCCATTTCATCTACTTTACTCATAGTTCTATACTGTATATTTGACAAGCACCTAATATAAGTATATGACAAAACTCCAAATCCAATAATAACTTGGATGATAACTTTTGAACTTGTAAATGTTTAACAGTGTTATGAATTGTCTAATATGTCCACACAAAAAATAATAAATTCTGCATTTTAGCAGACCAAAAGTGATCTTTTAGGTTTATATGGTCTAAGCAGCTGAGTATATTAAGTATAACTCAAAAGAAGCTCACCCAGGGTTGCAGCTGACTCTAGCAGACTGGGATATAAACCTCGGTGTGGTGGAGTTAAATGGCGTTTTTATTTCAGAACAACACATTTGTGACACACTCCAGTCCTGCTGGTATTGCTGAGGTGATGGAGTGACTGTCTGAGGGGGGAAAAATGCTATAGTTTTTATTTGTATATTGAATTACAAGGTTAAAACCAACCAGTCAATATGTAACCAGTAACTCTTTTAACAGTCCAAAAAGAGTGGCAAAAACATTTTTTTACTACACTCAAAAACTTTGACCACCACATTGGCTGAATTTCCACACAGACCATCTGTCACCTGAACAAAGAACAATAAACAAATCGATCATAAACCAATAGATCAGTTCAGTACACACTCAAATAACCACTCTGTATAACTCGTATGCAGAAAAGCATCTTAGATCACCTTAAGGCCCTTAAGTTCATCTTAACAATGAACTTGGCAGAAATTGGCAGCTCTTGGTTCATTGAGACAACTCTATAGAACAGCAGAGTGATATGAAGTTGGTGTTCTCGGCAAAGGTAAGCTTATTTAATCTTAACCCCAGTCTGTACAGTCTTGTGGCAGAACCTGTACACTGTAGAGATGGCATACAGGCCTTGGGGTATTACGTCTTAACCTTTAGTGGTAATCTAGGTCACGGACAATGTTCACCCTGGGACAGCCATCTGGGAGAAGATGTTTACTCATGTCTGGCCACAGTGTACATTATAATGCTTTACTACACTTTCACAAAATTGAGCCCTGCTTGTGACCTCTAAAATAGCAGATAACACCTTGGTTTTCATTACTGTTTTCGCTCCTGGTCAGAACACTACTGCACCACCCTCCTCCCAAACATGTAAGAAATTACAGATAAATGCACTCAGATTCCACTCCAAGATACACATCGAAAAGAGCTCATTCCTAAACAGGCTTACGTATCATAAGGGAATACTTTTAGAACTACAAATGAATAAACTTGAATCAAATGTTAGTATGGGAGCGGCAACAGGACATCAAGGATCTACGTGACCGCGATTTCCATTTAAAGTGACCATTTGGTTGATAACAATTGTTAACCAAGCCAAGGTGTACTGTACGTGACCATGATTAACATTTAAAGACATCCGGCTAGACAAGAAGTTGTATCCATTCCTGTTTAACAAGTAAATAGAAGCCCTTGCACATGGGTCTTTTATGTCTTTAAGCGGAAGCGGGTTCACTATCATTTTATGTATATTTTATTTAGAGAATTTTTACTCTGAATCTGTAACCTGTGGTGTATAAATTCCTTTATTTCTTTTTTGCTACACACACACTTATAACTAGATTGACAAAGCTGAATTTAAGTAACGGAATTGGCCTTCAGACTGAAACAGTTGTGCAATTCTTACTAGTTCCTACGTGGTGGTTTTGCAATTAGCATTCTATCTGTTAAATTGTAGGCCATGTGTTGGTAAATCACAGAATGTAGGCAGAAAGTGCTTGCATTAATATTGTCTGTGACAAATGACTACACTGAAGGTTACAGCGATCAGCGTTGTTTATCATCTTAATTGGATAATTGTTTATGTTTAATATGGGCATTTAGAGCTATGCATAAACTTTTAGCGTTTTCTCTCAAAGTTTTGGCTAAAGCCTTTCATACTATATGTTCATATCCTGATTTCTTCCAATTGCCAACAATATAAAGCTTCCAACTGAATAGTTCATAAACTGATTATGTAAATGAATGTTTACAGAACTTATTAGAAATTTTAAATAGGCATCATATAAATAACCAAAACAAGCAAAATAATTTAGATAAGTTAACTTAATATTTTTCAATACATTTCAGGTTTCTACCTCCATGTTTTAGGATTCAATACCTGAAAAGAGGGAAGGAAGCGAGGAGCAGTGCGGGCTGCAAAAGTATAGCCTTTCTTACTCTCCGGTCTTCGTTCGAGATTATAAACAATCGTACCCACCTGAGATCAGGAAGGAAATGTAGAACATTAATTGGCATTAGTTATCATTAAGAAATTGTTTAATTGTTGTTTCTCATTACCTTGAGGAATAAAGCAGTGTTAGAAATACAAACCTATTAGAAATAGACAGTCTCTTAGTGAGCATTTGTAATATGTCTGTCATGTTATTACTTACCAAACCATCTATCTGCAGAGAATAAAGATATACCTTTATTTGTCAAACAGTGGGGAAATTTCTAAAAAGGTTTACTCTTGGTAGACCAGACAAAATAATTGGATCAGGATACAATAGTCTTATTCACAGTAAGGAGACAATTATTGTGTTTCTTTTTATTTTCAAGAATTTCTCTGATTTCTTATAAAATTTTGCTAAACCAGACTTGTATCTAAATTATCCAATAAACGGTCAAAATGTTTTTTGAAGTGAAAAAAAAGTGTCAGTAAAACTTCAAAAGATGCCAATAATATTTTTTACCTAGGTGGCTGTAAAATATTTAGTTCTTTATTTATTTTACGTCATTTTACGTGTTGTCTGTTGGCGCCGCACATGGCAGCCACTGTGCTTTGGGCTTATGTATGCAGGGACTTATGTAAGGATCCTGTTTGTAGACTTCAGTTCTACATACAGTACCTTTAACATTCATTTATCATTCCAACACTCCTCCATCAACACCACTATAAAAAAGGCCCAACAAAAGATGTACTTCCTTAGCCATTTGAGGAAGTTTAACCTGCCACAGGAGCTGCTGAAGCAGTTAGACTCAGCCATCATCGAGTCTGTTCTGTGCACATTAATAACTGTCTGGTTTGGCTCAGCTACAAAATTAGTCATCAGAAGACTACAGAGAACAGTTTGGACTGCTGAAAGGATTATTGGTGCTCCTTTGCCCACCCTTGAAGAACTGAATATATCCAAAATTGAGTAAAAGCTCTCAGAAAATCACTCTGGATCCCTCACATCCAAGTAATCCACTTTAGAACTTTAACCATCTGGCCGGCGCTACAGAGCCCCAAATACCAGCACAACTAGGCACAAGAACAGATTATTCCCCCAGGCAGTCTACCGCATGAACAATTAAATGTTCCCCCATTAAGCAAAAACAATGTGAAATAATCTTATTCATTTGTTACAACCTCCATCCTAGTACCTCCCTACATCTCATTCTACTCCATTCTATCACCTATAGCACTGGTAACTGAACATACAATTTATTTATTTTTAATTGTTTTTTTCTATTTGTATTTACATGTGTATTTTATTATTCTCATCATATTTGTATTGTCTGTGTGTTATTGTTGTCTCTGTGTACTAGACGCGTATGACACTAAAACAAATTCCTTGTATGTGCAAGCACACTTTGCAATAAAGCTCCTTCTGATTCTGATTCCGATTCTTGAAAACATGAAAGTGATTCCTAAACTGAGATGGCAATCTGATAAATACCAGCCATATGCGTTTATTCAACATACTTTTATAGATCTCAGTTCTTATGGGAAGGCTCTCCACTAGATTTTAGAGAAATAGTGAGGTCTACCTCAAAGATGCAATTTATACAACTGAGCAGTTGAGGGTTAAGGTCCTTGCTTAATGGCCTAGAAGTAGAAGCTTGGCGGACCTTCTGATCAGTAGACTGACACTCAGCTACCACTTTGCTCTGGGAGTCAGGGCTCTGTGCAGACCACTTGAGAGCTTTCACTCCATCCTTGACAAACCATGTCTTCATGAAGCTCAGGGTCATGTATGGTCATGCTGGAACATGTTTGGGCCCCTTAGTTCCCGTAGATTCTAAATGGTATTAATATTATACAATATAACACGAGAATTAAGCCTTTACAATTGCATAGTTCAAACTTTGCGGCAACAGTTTGGGGAAGACAAACATATGGGTGTGATGGTCAGGTGTCCTCACAACATGGTCCTTGGTACTCAGACAAGATCTTAGATCTGTTGTTGGAACCTTAATGCCTTGCATATAAGGTCTTCTATAGGTCTGTCTCACAAGATTTTAGATAGTAAAAAGGTAATAAAAGTGTGGGTACAGTGACAAAGTACAACTCTTTGTCTGTAAATAACATTACTAAATTGAATTTTATATAAACCAATATTGTATTTATGGTAGTAAAGATATATTCTTTTAAAATATATAAAAATATATTCTATTAAGTCTCTTGACCTCAACATAATATTGTTGGGACAATAACAGATATGAGATCAATTATTAAAATATATTTTATATGTTCTAGTTTATATGACATTTGCTACTAACAAGACATTGATTATTGAGTTTAGTACCAAGATAAGGACAAAATGTTTTTATACATACCACATGGTTGTCATAGCAGCCAGGGCCAGGCGTGGGTGAACTCTGCAATGTGAGCATCTCATTCCCCATGCGATTTGGTGCACTGTGAGTTGGAAATATCTTCCGCTCCTGGCGGCTCCCAAAGGTCACCGTAGAAACTTTTGCAAAGAATTTGAAGACATTAATATGAACTTGGGTAGATTTTGGGATTAAAGTGTGGCTACAGGTTCCCATTAAACCCAAGAATGAACACAAATTAGAAAGTGCATGAATCAAGTCAAAATATATAACCCTGCAACGGTTGAGTAAATATACTTGATAAATATTCTGATATATACCCTCTGATTAAGAAGGATGATATACACTCACTGGCCGCTTTATTAGGAACGCATGTGCACAACGTACACGCGTACAATTATTCAATTCAGTTTGATTTATTTGTATAGCGCTTTTAACAATTTCCCATTGTCTCAAAGCAGCTTTAAAGAAGTATGGAAACAGAAGAGAGAGAAAAAGAAATACATATATAGTAATAGTAATAATAATAAGAAAAAAATATGAATAAAAATAAATAAGTGAATATATACAATTAAAGATTACAATTCATTTTAAAAAAGATTAACTTAAAATTTATGATACTATATATCTGTCCCTGTCTCTAATGAGCAAGCCAGAGGTGACGACGGCAAGGAAAAACTCCCTGAGATGACATGAGGAAGAAACCTTGAGAGGAACCAGACAGAAGGGAACCTCATCCTCATTTGGGTGATAATTATGTAATCAACAACACAATGCATAAGCAAGAGAATGCATAAACAAATCAAGAACTCAAATAAACGTTGACATCAAACAGTGTGGGCTGAATGTGATCTCAGAGACCAGAATACTGATTCATATTCCTGAGAAACTGGATACGGTCTAAACTCATCCAGCTCAAGAAATTCAGCCATTTGAGGCATAAATATTTACAAACAAACAAAGGCTTGCTTACGTGCATGGTTGTGTTCATTACGCTGCTGCCTCATGATTGGCTAATCAGTACTGTAGCTGATTGTGTAAGTACATGAATGCGTGTGTGTGTACAGGAGCTCCTAATAAAGTATCGTGATATTTTCTGCTTTATCTAAAAACCTCCAGTGTTTTACACCTCATCTAGTTCATCAGTTTGATTAAATAAGTGAAATGCGACGTAGCTCTAGTTTTGGAGCAAAGCCCGGTTAGCCCTTTAAGGAAAACACTGTACCTTACTGAATTAAAGATTTTAAAAAGTATAATAATAAAAAAAATATATCAGAGTGTTACCTTTATTGCGTGCCGCCATTGATTTCCTGTTTAGCGAAAACAATGGTAACCATGGTAACAAGGTCACAACGGGTCAGTTACCAACAGGTGTATGAAGGCATTTAGGACGTCAAGGCATTTTATCCGACAGTAATAAATAAATCTAATTAATTCATCTTGATTAAAATTCTTGATTTCATTAATTAAAAATAATCTTTCGGTATAAAACCTACGCAAGAGCTTTCTGTACGTGTATATATATTTACCACACACGCACACACACACACACACACACACACACACACACATACACACACATCTGTACGTGTATATATATTTACCACACACCCATACACTCAAACACACACGCACATACACACACACACACACACACACACACATCTGTACGTGTATATATCTTTACCACACACACATACACACATCTGTACGTGTACTGTATATATATTTACCACACACACACATACACACAAACACACACACACATACACACAAACACACATTTGTACATGTACATATATTTACCACACACACACGCACACACACACATACGCACACACACATCTGTACGTGTATATATATTTACCACACACACATACACTCAAACACACACGCACATACACACACACACACACATCTGTACGTGTATATATATTTACCACACACACACACTCAAACACACACACACACATCTGTACGTGTATATATATTTACCACACACACATACACTCAAACACACACGCACATACACACATCTGTACGTGTATATATATTTACCACACACACACAAACACACACGCACATACACACACACACACACACACAAACACACATCTGTACGTGTACATATATTTACCACACACACACAAACACACACATACACACACATACACAAACACACATACATACACACATCTGTACGTGTATATATATTTACCACACACACACACACACACACACATACACACACACAACTGTATGTGTATATATATATATATATATTTACCACACACATACACACAAACACACATACATACACACACACATCTGTACGTGTACATATATTTACCACACAAACACACACACACATACACACCTGTACGTGTACATATATTTACCACACATACACGCAAACACAGACGCACACACATACACACATACACACAAACACACACACATACACACACATATCTGTACGTGTACATATATTTACCACACATACACGCAAACACAGACGCACACACATACACACATACACACATACACACAAACACACACATATCTGTACGGTTACATATGTTTACCACACACACACATCTGTGCATGTATATATATTTACCACACACACACACACATGCAGTACACACACTCACATGTGTGCATGACATGGGTGTACATGACGTGTGTGTGTGTGCATGACATGGGTATACATAACGTGTTTGTGTGTATATGAAGTCGGTGTGAATGACGTGTGTGTGTGTGTGTGTGTGTGTGTGTGTGTGTGTGTGTGTGCATACATGACATGGGTGTACATGACGTGTGTGTACATAACACATAAGCAGCATGTATATTTGCTTGATTAGGAAGGTGGTATGAATATGTAGATGAATATGTAGAAAACAGTATTTCATTTTACCACAAAGACTGCATTTATAACAAAGTATTCAAGGACTGTGCAGTTATTTCCTTAATAGATTATCAATTTAAGTGCACCTTCCTTGTCTTGGCTAATTTGTAAGAGCAAATATTCGATATTCAAGATAAAAGCCAAGGCTTTTCTATAAACACATTTACTGACAGAAATGGTCTCTAAGTATAACTTCTTATTAAGAATGAATAAAATGGCTTTTTATTTATTATTATTTATTCTTATTAAGAAATTATACGTTATTATTAAGAAATCTCTGCTTACTGTAGCATTAAGGCCTTACATTTTCCCTGCAGAAACATGAGACATATGCAACTGTTTTGTTGCAAGTTTGTCTACTTCACCCATACCTACTTAAAAAAAGCAGTCATCAGTGCTAATTATGGACGCACATACAGAAGAACATGTTCCAAAGGGTGACCTTCTGATCAGTTTTCAAATGTTTTCTGCTTTCAACAAACATCTTACAGCATCATGTTGGTGTAGAATTATTGCCAGTGATAGCTTTTACCATGGTGGCTCTAAAATAGAGAGGAAAACCCCACTGCTACTCATGACAAATTGATTCACTGAATGAAAATCGGCTGATTGAGAGGACATGATGGCTTATGATTAGCATGCTTGCTTCACACCCCCAGGCTTGGGAGTTCAATAGCTGTCTCTGCCACATGTGTGTGGAGTTTACATGTTCTCCCAGTGCTTCAAATTGTCTGTAGTGTGTGAACAGACAGAATTGGTGAGATTATACCTTGTGATGGGTTGGCACCCTGTGTAGGAAATGTGGTATAGAAAATGAAGGGATATACACATTACAAGATTGATTCTAATATACAGAAAATGTCAGTGATTTTACACAAAATCATAAAAAGACATCGCATCATAACTAGCAGCTACATCAGACTTAAGATGTTTTGTGAATAATAAACCATACTATATCTATGATATGCTAACCCAGTTTTATATTTAGATTCTTGGTCATATTTTTTATGATTTCTTTGGGTTGGACAGGGTTGTAAACTCTATCTTTTCTAATCCCTGTGATAAAACACACAAATACCTGGAGTTGTCTTGTCGCTGCCTCCCACACAATAAGTCAGTAACCAGAAACATCACTTTTGAATTTATTGCACATTTTTAGACAACAGTTTTTTTCAAAAGTAAAAAAAATGTAACATTTAATCAGTATTGCAATAAAATAAGTCTCCTGTTATTAAAATTCAGAGAAAACTGTAGTGTGTGAGGATAAGGTGTGCGTAATAAGCTGTGATGTGTATATTTAATCTCATACTTCTTATCCTTAATACCGTAATAAAAAAGTGAGAATTTATGATGTCATACTGATGTGATGTGATGTCGGATGTCTCCAAATACTTGGATATTCAATTCAATTTATTTGTATAGCACTTTTAACAATTCACATTGTCTCAAAGCAACTTTACAGAAGCATAGAAACAGAAATAAAAAATTTAATGTTTTAAATTAAATTAAATTAAATTACTGTTTATGTCTAACATTTATTCCTAATGAGTATGCCAGAGCTGGAGATAAGGAAAAACACCCTGAGATGATATGAGGAAGAAACTTTAAGAGGAACCAGACTCAGAACGGAACCTTATCCTTATTTGAGTGACACTGGATGGTAAACAATGTAAATGTAAATAATTAGAGTTGAGTGGAATTGTGCAACCAAGAGCTCCTGAGGAACAGGTCTGAGTTCATTACAGACTTAACACTAATTCCTTCCTACCTAAATTTTCATAGGTGACTCATTTCTCAAACTAATACACACATATTTAATGTTTAATGTTTTGCATAATGGCTCATGCGTTCATGTGTCTGGTTGATAACTTTCTAAATGTATTTTGTCCATGTTTGCAGGGATGAATGAGGGTTTTTAATGATTCTGAAGATATCTGTACAAACTTAAGAGAACATGAAGATATATAAATGATGTTTCATTCATTTATATATACACATTTTTATCTATGATTTAACTACAAGATTTATCTATCTGAAAACCATTACAGTATAGCCTATAAGAAAAAACAACAACAGACGTTTGTTCAATATAAATGTCTCAATTTAATTAGCGTTTGGTCTTCTATCACTTACCATTTTACTTCACATAAACATCTCTTGAAATAGGGGATAGGCAGCTTTAGGGTTCATATATAACCTTCAAGTATGAATTTCTGTTCTTCATGCTAACATAATTCATAAACACCAAAATACTCAGGTTAAGATTTATACAATTCTGAAGTTAGATCTGAACCGATTAATTTATACGTGAACTTACATAAAAGCTGGCAAGAGTAGAATTCTTCAAACAGGAAGATGTGCCTCCTACCCCAAGAACACTGATTTCAAATGGTGCTAGATGAGTTACAGAAACACTCCAAGCCACCATGTGAAACCAGCCTCCAAGAGAAGTTACTACAATCCCCAATCTCCTCATAACTCATTCTCTGTTCACTGCTGAAACAAAACATTCAATCAACTTTATACACAATCTTACAGCACAAACTTCTTGCAGTTGTTTCTTTATAATAAAATGGCATAAAATGAGACAATTAAACATGAAGCTATTAAGGAAAAATTTATAGCCATACTGTAGATCCTTTAACAATATATTGATTTAACTAAATCATAGCTACTAAGTTCTGTGCCAGAATCTTGTATATATAAAAGCTTTTGTGAATTTTTTAGCTGTAAAAAACTGCTTGTTATGCAAATGCCCAAGCTTCTCACACCATTAAATTAAATGAAAACAAACAAAAACCTCTGATAGAGTAAATGGGGCGGTAAAATAACCTGGAGTTAAACAATTAAATAAAGCTGACAGTTTACTGTTATTTTACATTCACAAATACACAGATTTTATCACTGCAAATCACCAGGCGCTGTACTATGAAGTTGCCAGTGTACGTTCCTGCTACTGGTTGCCATGGTAATAACATTTATCAGTGGGTGGCACAAGTAGTATTCCAAATCAGTTTTATAACTGATAAAATTAAACACTCAGGTGTGAGATTTGGTGTCAGTATATAAAATTCCGCAGTGTATATATGCATAATATTGTCCTTTTTGCCACGGATAACATGCGCTCTACTGTCTTCACTCCCATTGTTGTTTGCTGCAACATGTTGCTTTATATTTGCATACAGTTAAACTTTTCTCAACTTTGTTGCATTGCTGAACACACCCACATCTACTGTAGTTGCCATTGGATACTGTTAGTTGTGCCAACAGAAGTCATCAGCTTTTCTTAAAAATGAGCCTCCTGGAAACAACTCCCAGAAGTGGTTAAAGATACAATGAGGACAAGGAGAATTGACACTCTGGTTATGAAGAGGATCCTTCTGCACAGGATCAATGATTTGAGCAGAGCCGGAGTGTGGCCAGTGATGTGTCTTCTCATTTCACTCTCAGGGAACTGGGTTACATACGTCTGAGGTCATGAAAGGGCACGGCAAAAATTGCCACAGGCATTCTACCACCCACAGCTGGAGAAGCCATGGAGAAGCCATTCTCCGGGCCTCAGCCCCTGCCTCAGCAGAAGCTTGCTCCCTGATCATACACTCTGGAATTTAAATCGTTCTCAGCAAGACAAATCTAGTCTCTACCTAGGGAAAAATCTGGTGCACCAAAGGTAGCCCCTGAGTTTAAGGAGGAAGTGCTTCAGTAGTAGAATCATAGCCCCCCTCTTTAGGCAATCTGTGTGCCATGAAAGACAGGAGACCGTTCCCCGCCCCTAGAGGGAGGCGTCCTTTGGATGAACAATGTGACGATGATGCCCTAAGTGTGTGACCAAAGGTGAGAACCGGGGTCTATCCACATAAGTAGGACATGAAACCTGAGTTGAAATGGTCCCATATGTAGCAGACCCACAGAAATAATATTTGGGCTCTACCAACATGAGCCGAGCAACCTCTGCACGGCAGAGAGGCATTAGCCTAGCCGGATGTCCTTTATGACAGAAAAGATGGAATCCCCATGCAGGAGACAGACGTGCCCATGTCATGGCTGAATCCCAAACTATCCCAAAGAAGGTAGTTCTATGAGAGGGAGAAAGCACACACAATTCTGGGTTGAGCCTTAGGCCTAGGGACCTCATGTGGGCAAGCATGGCATCTCAATACATGGCTGCCAAATCCCTCGATCGAGTCAAGATTAGCCAGTCATTTGGATAATTGAGTACATGGATGCCCTGGGATGCAATGATGCCAGAGCAGGTTTCATGCACTTTTTGAGGTAAGTGATAAGACTAGGCCTAAAGGGAGAACCCAGCACAGGTACATTTCACAAAGTGAACCTGGCAAGACTTGTGTTTTAGCCAGACACCTATGTGAAGATAGGCAACCTTCAGGATTATTGTCGCTAATCAGTCCTCGGACCTGTTCAACTGTGGCTTGCTCCTCATTGCCCACATCGAGCTCCTCAGAATCCGATGCAGTAAATAATAATTCCACATTCGGTTCAGGAGATATTGCAAAACTAGCTCCAGGAGCTGACGTGAAGGAGTTAGGGGCTTGGCTGGAATACAGCCAGACAAGTGTGAATTGAACTTAGCAAAAACGCACATTTTTTAAAAATGTACAGTTATCCAGAGCAACTTATGTCTTATTTTATACAACTGAGCAATTGAGGGTTAAGAGCCTTGTTCAGGGGCCCAGCAATGGCAGCTTGGTGGACCTAGGATTCAAAATCACAACCTTCTGATTGGCAGACCAGCACATTAACCACTAGGCTACCACATCCCCATATTTTATAATAAACAGCATGAAATCCACAGGCTGTTTTAGGAAACAATTCAGCGACTGCCCATCATTGTCCACATCAAGTTCCTTAGTGTCCGATGCAAACGATAATAATTCCCCGTTCGGGTTGGAATAAATTGCAAAGTGAGCTCCAGGAGTTGAAGCGGAGACATTAGAGTCTGTGGTGAGCACGAGAAAAAGGACTCACAGTCTCTCGTTCCATTTCCGCTAACTCAACCTGCAACCTCCATGACTGAAGCTGACGCACTGTCTTGAGAGACACAGAACTTAGCCTGTAATGCAGCCAAAGTGGAGATTGCAAAGAGCAATTGCTCGCAATGCACACAATCAGCTTGCCATGATAAAGAAAAAAACACCCTAGTCCTTTTCTGTCTTCTTACTTATACTTAATGAGACAGAAAATTTACACCAACATACACAGAGCACTTCCTGAAGACAAAGAAGCCGGAGTAATGTGATGTAGATGTCATTTTACTGTGCACTGCTTTGTCACAGGATAGATTGATAGACTTAGCCAATAGATTGGCGTGATTTCACACACAGCTTTAGACACCGCTTTCGCAAGGAGCATTCTCTTAGCGTCAGCAATGATGCAGCATTGAGTTCCCTCGAAATGGAACACAATACACAATTTGCAGTATTGCTGTTCATTTGTGATGTAAAACAACGTGTCACAATAAAAGGCAAACCCTCAATGCACGGCTTCTGTTTTGCTTTAGCACTTCATTGAAACAAAAATCACAAGTGAATTGCTTTTTGTAGAATTAAATGCTGAATGTGTGTCAGAAGTGATACCTCCATGTTGAATTTGTGTCATGCTGCAATGTAATCACGCTTCGATCAGTACATGGGGAGCAGTTTAATCAGAAAGCATGAGAGCAGGACAATAACGTCATTTTATAGTCTTGTTGTTTCTTCACTCTTACTACACTAAACTCTTAATCAACATGTGTTTAGAAATAACTAATCTAATTTGTTAATGTGACTTCTTTGAATAAATGTAACTAGCTCAACAACACATTCATCTCACAGCAGGACCTATTAGTTATCCGATTTCCTACTTTCAGTTGTTCTATATTCAAATATCAAAAAACAGACACTTGTTTATTCTTAGAGTATAGTTTATGTCCTAGAGTAACCATCCAGCCACTCTAATCCATTTTGTGTTTTTTTTATGTGTTTCTTTTTTAATGTATGCATGATTTCAGGGGTTAGATCATCAGCTTTTTTCTTTTTAACTGTATACAAAGTAGGCTTGATGTATTAATGAAAGTTTTTCTTTAATGTGCTTATTGCTGACATCTGGTGGTCAATTGTACAAAGTGTGTGCGTTTTATATAATACATATTTATGTACATACACATATTTATATACATATAAATATATTTATCTTTCAAATATATTCATTTGTTTTTAAACGTGCCTGTGTATTAAAATTACCTGTGAAATTTGGTCCCACATTTATCTGCACTGATTCAGCAATAAATAATTAATGTGTTTTTCGTTTCAAATTAATTTTTTCCTTTATTCATTTGAAAAATGGCTCACATCGAAAGGTTTTTATTTCTTCTGTCTACTAGAGATTGTAAAAATGTATTAATTTATTTACATTTATTATATTTAAATATTTAAAAAATATTATAAATATTTTAAATCAAGCCTATTAGATTTATTGATGGAAATTATTATTGATGTACAAGATGATACGTGATCTTGTAGGTTTATCTCAGCTCACACTGTACTACTAGTTGCAACAGTGGGGAGATTTTGACTAGTTGGGATCGTGGGAAAAAACAGCAGAAATGCAAATATTTCAGACTAGAAGAAGCTAATTCTACAATCATCTTATTGGAAGAGGCTGAACTAGACTCCTTTTCAGATGTTACTGAGGCGGGGCAGTGGTGGCTCAACTGGTTAAGGCTCTGGGTTGTTGATTGGAGCTGCCACTGCTGGGCCCTTGAGCAAGGCCCTCAACCCTTCCTGCTCCAGGGGCACTGTATCATAGCTGCCCCTGCACTCTGACCCCCAACCTCCTCAGTTGGGGTATGTGAAGAAAAGAATTCCACTGTGCTGTAATGTATATGTGGCGATAATAAAGGCTTCTATGCCCCGTTCTATTCTATTCAATCATCCAGGAAAAAATGCCCCAGATGCTGCTAGCATCCTCCATCCAAGGGAGGCTTGTCATATAAGGACTGCTCTGCTGACAGCATGGCCAAAACATGTGCACACCTGACCAATGCACCTACATGAGCTTGCTAGAGGTTCCCATTTCAAAACTATGGGCATTAAACAGGAGTTGGCCAATTTGATTGTCTTCAACAGCCTTCATCAATCTGAAAAGGTTTTTTACAAGACTTTGGAGTATCTATTGTGAAAATGTGCTCATTCATTCAAATTAAGGTTTTTGAAGAACTGCGCTTCAGCAGGCAGGCTTGACTTGCAATTGATACTCCAATTCATCCCAAAGGTATTAAACAGATTTGAGGTCAGAGCACTGTGCAGGGCACAGGAAATCCTCCACAGCAGACTTGTTCTAATAGATATTGCTTTGTGCACCAAGGCAAATCCAGATCAGGTTGTGAAGCATGATTCATAACTGAAAGAAAAACATGCTTCCACTGCTCCAGAGTCCAGTTTTTTTGTTGGTGTTCATTAGTCTTTAACCACACTACTGAATACTGCTACTACTATTACTACAACAACTACTAACATAGCATATAAATATTAAGTATAAATATAAATGCAGAGACCAATGCTCTACAGAAAGCAGTTGAGGGTTTTTCCTAATTTAGTCTGGTTTAATTTCCTTGAACATTTTTGTTTCTAGATTATTCTATATTATGCAGACAGCATAATCTTGTTTACAGTAGCAAAATACATAATCCATGTCTTTTGGTATGGATTAAATGCAGGATGTTTCTATTCCTGCTATACAGATAAGTATCAAAATATTGAATGTGGAAGTGTTTACCTTGCTCATTATGGGCTTACCTTGCTTTAGACTCCTGAGGTTGATCCCAAGGTCCAGTTACTGCCTGTAGAATTTTACATGATGTTTTTTTCCAAGCAGACAAGGCTGATGAGGTAACTGATAGGTAGGGGTCAAGTTGACTGATAACCGAAAAATATCTTGCTTTTGCATGCACTCATTTTGTTACTTAAAACAAATAACAAATGGGACAATGGGTCCAAAATGGGAGCCTAATGGGTCCAAAGGTTACAGATCATTAGATAGAGAAACCACTGCCATCCACCATCCTAGATCCTGTTTTGACCAATCCATAAAACACTTTTGTCTGTGTTTTCATAGACTATTCCACTAAATATGTCAGACCATTTCTCTGTGTCATCACTGCTACTTCTCTGCCCCTGACTGATACTGTAACATTCATAAGTAAGGTCAAAATCCTTTCGCCATCTTCTATTACATTTCCATATTACCGTCTTCTCTGAGAAAATAAAGAAAATGCAACTTTACAGATATTACAGGCACTGTTTACCTCATTTTCTTCTTCTCTTCTGGGGAATTTTTCGATAAACTTTGCACAGAAGGTCACCACCATTCAGGCACTCACTTCAGTCTTCATGTCCAAGTGCCGGGTCACTCACATTCTGGTCACTGAAATTCCACTGAAAGCAAAGCAAAACTCGACTCCTCTATCCTCATCCTTCTAGACCTGTTGCCGAATTCCAATCCAATTCAGCAGATTTGTCTGACCTCCTTTTTCATAGATCTGCAGTATCTTTATCAGATAGCATAGAGAGGCATGATTACCTCACAGCCTCGTTACTGGAGCACCCCAGAAGTTAGTTCTTGTTTCACTTGTTCTCAATCATCATTTCTCTTCTGCTTGGTTAAGGTTATGGTTTGGCTGAAGCTCTTCTTCTTGTTCTCTCTTCCTATAAGCTACTTGTCTGGAGTCAGTGACCCGATCACATGACTGTGACCGACATCATTTCATTTCTCTTCTGCTTGGTTAGGGTTATGGATTGTCTGAAGCTTATCTTCCTGTTCTTTCTTCTTATAATCTACGTGTCGGGAGTCAGTGACCCGATCTCAACTGTGACCCACATCACTGTTTTGCTTTGTTTTACTTCCACCTTCTTAGTGTTTTGGAAGAAGACTCTCTTTCAGATAAACATTCCTGGATGAAGATTAATCATCATCTGAAACTTAATCTTTACAACAGAACTCTTGGATACTGGACGATTGAATCACCATTGACACTGTTAATATCCCTTAATGACACATATGGCTAGATGGTGTGATTTTACAATAATTAAAACTGTGCCTTTTCCAGGACACTTTATTTGCAATATCCTCATACTGAACATTCTTTCAACACCCAGTAATGTTTGGCTTTACTCTTCTACAGCTACAGTACACTACATGGCCAAAAGTTTGTTGACACTTTAATCTGTCCCTGAACCAAAGCCACAGGCATTAAAATGGAGTTGGTCCTTCTGTTGATTCTATAACAGCCTCTACTCTTTTGGAAATGCTTTCCAATACATTTATAATGTTGCTAATGGGACATTATGTTGTGCCTATTCAGCAACAAGGGAAGTCTCTGATATTCCATTTCATGCCATTCAGATATGTTGACTCGTGTTCTTGCACGCCTACCTTAGCAAACCATGACAGCTTGTGTTGTACTCAGGCGAAGTGTCAAAACTCCGTGTAGATTTATGTAAAGCTGCATTCTTGTTTAATATCTTGTTTAAGCAATAGACAAATAACTTTTATTTTAACATTAAATGCCAGGCTCATCTTCCCCCAAACTCTTTAGACAATATCTAGGATAAGTTACTTACTCTGAGGTTGCATTGACTGTATTATACAAGAGTTATTTTCCTAGAGCTTGGTGTCAGATTTTAGGCAGATTTTAGTCTTAACATGATATGTGTACAGTGTAACTGCTACTAAGATCACTTGCCATAGCTTAAACCCTGCATGAAATTAAAACATCTTACCTCTCTGGGATGTTTTTTAGTCCTGTTTCACAACTAACTTGGACAACACAACACTACTGCCAGATGCAGCTTTTCCTTTTTTGTAATCATAATGATTAGATGTCTCCATAGACAGACACTGGGAGTAAAATAGCAAAGAGTTCAGTAATGATGAAGGTTACACTGTCATATGATGCCACCTGTTTGCCCCAGTCAACTGTAAGTGTGAAATGCAAACATCTAAATGTTTACAACAACTCAGCCACAAAACAATAGATCAAGAAAATGCACAAAACAGAGGTGTCAAATGCTGCGAGCGTTGCAACACTCACGAGAGAGTGCCAGAATGCCTCTGAAAGAAACATCATGTTAAGAACAGTGCTTTGAATGCTTCATGAAATAGTTATTTATGACATGGTTTGATGACCGTGGAGTGGAAAAACTCAAGTGGCCTCCACAGAGTCTGACCTCAACCCCACTGAAAACCTATTGGACAAAGTGCAGTAACACTGACTGAGAGCCAGACTTCTTGTCTAACATTAGTGCCCAAGCTCACTAATGCTTTTTCAACTGAAAGTCCCTTAGACCTACTTCAAATCTTATGGAATAGTTCTCAGACGAGTTGAGGCTGCTGCAGAGGCAAATGGGGGACCAAGTCTATGTTAATGGCCATGGTTATAGAATAAGATGTCCAACAAGCTCATACAGGTGTGATCTATATACTTTTGATGGAATTATAATAGAATATGTAAACTTGCCGATGTAATACTTTGAGACCTTGAGACAATGTCCATTGTTAAAAGCGCTATACAAATAAAACTGAACTGAAATGAATATTCAAACATTCTGTTTTGCAAAAAGGTAGGACTATGAAGTAGTTACAATGATCAAAAGTCAATGATTATTTATCCAGATTAATTATGGAACTTGACAAATATTAGTTAAATACTGAAACTGTGAGATGATATAAAAAGATATGCTTGACAATTCTGTTTGATGCATGTTCTTTTAAAAGCATGTAAATGAATGTATATCTGATTTGATTCTGCTGCATTTATTAAATAATGGTTTTATAACTTACCACTTCGCATAAAAATCTCTTCACTAAGTAGGAGGCAGCAGAAAGGTTCATGTCTCTGCTTCAAATGCTGGATTCTGTCCTTCATTGTAACCGATTTCAAATGGTGCTAGAAACCCCTAAAGACTCTGAACACCAGAAGAAATCGGTCAGCCTTGGTGACAGGACATGATCTCGATGTTTAGGCATAGGATTTGTAGTATAGTAGTGAATTTAAACTTGACTCTTCAAAATCGAAAAAAGACAAAACATGTAGGTTTTTACAAACTGTAGGACGTTTCTCCCACCCCAAGAACACTGATTTCAAATGGTGCTAGATCACTGACAGAAACACTCTAAGCCACCATCTGAAACCAGGTTCCAAGAGGAGTCACATTTATCCATTTCTTCTTTTTCTGCTGCTCATGTTTGCTGAAACAGAAAATAGAATAAATAAATGTAAGACACATTTCTACACAATGTTTCATCTGCTCACATTAACTCACAATTATGACTAGATTCCAATGTTACATTTTTCACCAGACCAGACCTACCTTGTGCAAATGTTTATATGTACAAACCTAAATTTCACTTGCCTCCAGCCAGTGATGATCCTGCTGGAAAATGCAAAACATTCTGCCTCAACCCAATGTTCACCTCCCTGTTAAGACACAATGGCAAAAAATAGTGAGAAACAGAATCAGAATGTAGAAATAATACATATGCAGTTTTACAAATGGCAATCACCAGGGTCCAAGCACTCCTTGGCAAGTAGCTTGCTAATGAGTACTTGATATCAAGGGGTGGATGTAAACCATGCATACAGTACAAACCATGCAAATTTCATAACAAATATCCAGTTCTAAGCCTATCCAATATCTGCTGAAATGTCATTTGTACTTTAAACTCTAAATATTTATTACCAGATGTCAGTGCTGATTAATGAAATAGAGGCTAAAATAACTAGTGTCATTACCGGACCTTCATCAGTATTTATTAAGACAATTACAAGAGGAATTATATGAAGAAGAACCCTAAGTTACTAAGTTACTGTTGTATCAATATATTTTTTTAAATAACTATTTTTTGAAGGTGTGATTTTTTGCAGATTTTCCCCCAATATAGTCACGGACCCAACAGGCAGCTCTCTCCTATCACACAACATCAACCAACCAGGGAGTACAAAGGCCATCACCCTCTGAGGCCAGCTGACTACCTCCCATAGAACATAAGGGGGCAGTGGAACACACTTGGAGGAAGGTGCTATTTGTCCTGTCTTGCATGCATAAGCTCACGGACACCCATGATTGGTTGGTGTTGCCGTGAGTTATGAGTTGATAGGGTGGGTGCCTTTCTTTTGTGCCACATGGGAGAAGATTCATTAAGTAGTAAGAACACATTTTGTACAGTAATGTCAGGATAACTAATTAAAAAAAAGCATTTCACAATATTTTAAAATATACAAACAAACATGATTGGCAGTATTTTGGATTTGCGACATCAAACAGTGCAAGCGAGCCAAATCTTTTTAACCTCCCACCCACTTCCAAAGAAATTCTGACTAATGCTGCCCACTCCTGCACACTATTCTATCCACTACAGCAAGAAGTTCAACCAATCACATGTGTGATATTTTCTGATGAACTTAGTCCAATATATAAAGAAATACTCATTTTATTTGAGTGTAATAACAGACACCACAAAAAGATATACTATTGTCCGTTAACACCAATAGATTGACAGTCCATTTCACCAACTGTATTGGAAATGTGAGGAACAAACATACAGATAGAGGTTCTATATGGGTGTCCACAGACACTTAAAGGTGTGATATTGTCACTTTATGTGTCATGGTAGTGTCATTATAACACACCTTTAAATATACTTTTGCTCACTTGTTGAATTACACTGAGCTCACTGTCCTGTCCATGGAACGAGTCTGACTTATTTGCTTTATGACATGACGCATTATTAGTCGATTGTAGTAAATGGACGTGCAAGTGGTTAGTCAACTTTAGCCAGACAAACTGTACCATGCAAACAATGTGAGAATGACATGATTACGTGGGGACCGTTAACCACCACCAGCTGCCTAGACTGCAATCACAACATTCAGCAGAAAACAACATTCTCTATACCAGGTTCCATGTACCGGTTTGCTAACAGGACTGCAACTCGGGTGGTCTTCTGCTGTTGGAGCCCATCTGCCTCAACATTTCATATGTTGTACATTCTGAGATGGTTTTCAGTGTACCAGGATTGTAAAGAGTAGTTATTTGTGTTCCCAAAGCCTTGCTGTCAGCTCAAAACTTGGCTTTCTTCCTCGAAATTATTTTAAATCCACAAAAAATATCTTCCCACAGAAATTCTTATGAGTTTGAGTATATATATATATATATATATATATATATATATATATATATATATATATAAAGTAAGTTGGTTATGTGTTGGCTGTAGTTTTCTTTTGTTGCTTTGCTCTAAAATCAGACAACAGGTTATAAAAATTCATACAGGACTACAAAATAGGTGAAAAGGAATTACATATAATGAAGCTTTTTCTTAAAGCTTCACTGAATTAGTAAGTTCACTGTCATGTCCATGGAACCAGAGACAGTGACACACCACGAATCACATGATTTACACGATGCTGGATTGAAAATTCTTTCTGTATCTTCATTAAAAAGGTACCAAACTTGACAGCTTCCTTGTTACTGGGGTAATAAACATAAATGCATTCATTTTCAGATGTGCAGCTGATTGCTCCAATTACATTTGCAAAACCGGTTCTAAAAAATTATGGGGGCTTTTCCCCTGATAATCGTTAGGTCAGATACAGATTTCCTTACACTAAGCTCCTATATGACAGGAATGACACAATACAAGTCAAGCAGGAGGCACCTAACCAGTCAGCCAGTTGCCAGGACTTAAAGGATAAGTAAATTAAAAATTCTCATGGTTACCTTTTATGAAACAGAACCAAACTCAAAAGAGATTTACGACAATTTCTCTAAATGCTGTCTGTGGTCACCAATAATAAAAAAAGAAAATTGTAATGTATATTTTACAGGACTCTATCTAAACATTTATGAAAACACTATATTAATGTGGATGACAGAATTACACATGAATCCCATCAAGTCCCTGTTAAAAAATGCTGAAAGACTTTGTTCAGTTAGCATAGAGTAAATTAGAGAGCCTCATTTCCAGTCATTCTATATACAGTATACCAAAATTGCACTCTCCAAGATCTTGGTACAATATATTATTTGGAACTCTCAGCTGTATAGTACCTGATAATGGAGGTGTCAAATAATATAGAATAACCTCTTTGTACCAAACCATTCAACATGCGACTGACAGCTGTTGACTGTTACCCAGGCATGTCCTGTAACACTGACTGTTTAAACAATAAATAGCTCTGAACATCTACTCTTGGTTTTAGCCTTCAGTTTCACCTGTGAAGTCTAAATTTGTTGTTAAAAAGATGAGCCAACATAGTAATGTATATGGAAGAAAAACAAGCCATTTTGACGGAGACAAGAGGGAAATAATCGACATAGTCAATAGAGTAATTTGGAAAGAAAACACTGGTGTACTGAGCAACAGACACCTAACAGGTTGGCCAAGGAAAACAACAACAGCTGATGACAGAAACATTGTGAGAGCTGTGAAGAAAAACCAGAAAACAATAGTCAGTGACATCACCATCAGCCTCCTGAAGGCAGGGGTGAAGATATCACAATCCACTGTTTGAAGACTTTGAGAGCAGGAATATAAAGACCATACCACAAGATGCAAAGCACTCATCAGCAGTAAGAAACTGAAGCCCAGACTGGAATTCAGAAAGAGGTTCAGAGATGAGCTACAGATGTTCCAGATCCATTATTAACCTCTAAGAATGTGATGTAAAGTCCAAAACGTCTGTGAAATCGTCTGTGAAACATGGTGGTGGTAGTGTCCTGTGTCCTGTCTTGGTCTTGCATGGCTACTTCTCTAACAAGCTCAATAATCATTATTGATGATGTAACACATGATGATAGCTGCAGAATGAATTCAAAGGTTTACAGGGACATTTTGTCTGGCAGACTGCAAAGAAATGCATCCAAATTAATTGAGAGGAACTAGCAACCAGACAATGATCCAACTAAACAAACGACTCAATAAGCAACAACTGAAAAGGCTGCAGTAAACCCATCAATTTGGTGATGCCAATGAGTCAAAGGCTTGATCTGGCTATTGCAAAAAAAGTGTCATGCAAGCAAATATTAAATGTTATTTACTTTAAGATGTATCTGTCCCTATATTTCTGCTCATGTAAAAATTGTGTGATACAAAATGTTACATGGTTTATGCTGTGTAATACATCTAGATGTAATTACAAGAAAATAAAGACTGATCTCCTTAAAGCTAGTTTTGGAGGGGACTATCTAGCAAGTGCTAAGACATCTTTAGATAGACCAATTACATTTACCCTGGCATTTACTAAACTGGCTCCTTACTTGACATGACCTGTGCAGGGAGACATCAGAGTATATCAATAGCAGAAAATAAAACGTTTCCAGAATTTAGCTGTAGCAACTGCTAACATTTTTTTCTAGGATGTCTCACATATATGGTCTATAAATTTGATATAATCATGAATGTGACAGTGTGAATATGAAATGATGTGTGAATATGCCCGAGAACAGCATGACAATGATATGTTGTTAGGTCCAGCAACTATATTACTGAGCCTGGATAAAGATCAGCTGTAGTTCCTGGTCCCCAGTACAGGTGGTAGTCTTCCTTGTAGGTACACTGCTCTGTGCCTCAAATCATGATTAAAATTTATTCAACATATCAGTGAGGGATCCATCACTGCAGCAGGTGTGTACACTGACCACGTTGTACATGATGGATTAAATGCTCGGCCACATACACCTTGTACCCCTGCTGTTTTAAAAGTGGACACAGATCTTTTGCGCCACAATGATGGCATGTGACAGGTCAGAACTCCTAAGCCTTGCCATGTCAACCAAACTGAATGCAACATCACAAGTGCATGGCACAGAATGCTTTGCCTTTAACCATAGCTTCTGTGTTGCTCTTACAATAATGGACTCAGTGACAATAGCCAGTAACTGATGTGCACTCGTCCAAGTCAGTGGTATTGACATATGGAGTTGCTTATTTGAAGATAGAACAGTTTGTAAAATCAAGTTTGTCTTCTAGTGCTGAGATGGGTCCAACTTATTTCTTCCTGTGGTTGTAAACGTCATGTTTTGGCAAAATTTATACAGAACCAAGCTGCAAAAAAAGCTACATGTGTTTGTATTAGAGCTATTACACTTTGACATTATAATCATACAATTGTGAATGTACAATCAAAAACATGTGTGATGTCCTGAAGCCACATTTCTGAGAAAATGAATAAGCAGTAGCCACTTAGTCTGTGCTCGATAGATGATCCATTTTGTGTTTAGTGAATAGATATTGGCAAGTAGACTGCTAAGGATGGCCAGTGTGTTTGGGTTAGCCTTTAGCCTAGTTTGGACATGAGCCTGCCTGCTCACAAGATCCTAGGGCCTTCCCCATGACATATGCTAAGGCTACTGTTTGGCATTAATGTTTAAGATAGCATTAACCTATGTTACATTTGCCAATTACTAACAATCACTGTCAGACAATATGATAAGTGTTTACTTTTCGCAATTTTTATACAATACAAAAGCATAAGCGATGCAGAACTAGTGCTAATGTTAATCATAAAATTATAGGAAATTTCATTCAATTAAATTTTTAGGTCACATACATAGAACCAGATGTTGTGAAAAGCTTTATGAATGCATTGGAGTACTAAATGCTGAAAATCAGTTAATCATATTCAGCCCAATAATTCTAAATAAATGCAAAAATATTCAATCATTTAAAGAAAGGGATTTCACAGGTCTTTTACTCTCAATAACTCACTATAAATCACAATTAATAATTACTTGGAATACTTATACAAGTGGCCCAATAATTGTGTTTACTCTTTATCAGAATACAGTGTCCTAGAAGGTTGTCAATCATCTTTTTCCAGTATAGTTTTTTTTTATTTCCAATCATGCCCTGATTTCTCGTTCAGAGAAGTTCCTTTTAAACTGAAGCTCAACCTCAAACCCATGTCCTAAATGAGTGAGTTGACTGAGACAGCACAGGAAAAAAAAACACCCCAAACACACAGACCACCCCTTTCACAAGGAAACCAAACACCAGACCTTCCTCTAAGGACTATTATGGTTATCAGTCTAACAACTCTAGAGAACCTAGGAAAAGCAAAGACAGAGCAGATTAATCTTATTCTTCTCCCCCACCAGACGTTGATAATGGCCTCCCACAAGAGCTGAGAGGCAGGTTTAAAATGTGCACAGGATAAAAGGGAATACTTTAAAGTGTCTTTGAGGAATGATTATTCTCTGTGATGCAAAACACTATACTAGTTTAGCCAAAATCTTTATTAGCTCATTTGTTCAATTTAACATGGGCAGGCTTAAATAAAGATGAACTGCACAACAAGCGTTTAATACAAAATTTCCCTGAAAAACAAAATTTGTTGAATATTAAACGCTTTTCTGTCAGGCCACATGCAAGCCACAAAAACTCTCTTCAGGTAGTCTTTTTTAGAGATAAATCTGGCCTTGAATGAAAATCTTTATGATTCATTCCAGGTTTATAAGTATTCATCTACTTGATCAAGGGCCATAAAGTTCATACGAAAGTGAATACATTCCAGCAATGCCTCATTTTTCACTACTGAGCATTCAATGAATATGAAAACAGAACTGGATCAAGGAGGCTCAGAAATGCAGCTTGAATTTGTTGTTTGTTTAGTTGTAAACAATAAAAATAATTCCAACCAAAATCACCTTAGAGATAATAACCCAAACAACAGACTTCCTGTGAGAACATGATCTTACCATGAATTTTATCAACAGATCAGAATTATATGATCAGGGGCCTAAAATATCACCAAATAAAAATCATCTATGAGATATAATACTATTCAAAGCCAGGTCTTACCAGGTCCTAATTCGACATATAAAAATCTGTACATAACGGCAACATCTGCTTCTTTAAGAAATTCAACAGCAATCATACACATAGCAGCATCAGCAATCAGTGTTATGATCTGTATCACTACGGCAGCAAAACTAGACAACCTTGTGGGCAGGCCTGAAATGCAAGGCTGTACTACGGCAGTGCCTTTGGCTCCTATTTGACATCACAACGCTGAATTCAAGTGTGTTTCAGCATGCTACTTGCAAAATGTACTACATATCAGAATACAAAAGAATGCTAATCCCAGCAGGTGAAAAGATTAGTTTAGCTCACCTGAGACACTGTGCACTAAAAGATGTTGCTTTCTGGCTCTTATGTATTTGCTGCTGGTTATGTGTTGAATGTGTTTTTCCTAAAATGGAGTGAACTAGGGAAAATGGAGAATTCTGTAAGGACGCTGCAGAGGTGTGGTGACAGGTACTGCCTAACACACCTGAGATTGAATCATTTACCTGAATGCATTGGAATGCCAAAACTCACGATACAGCACGTCCAATCGTGGCAAATATTCTGGCAGGTAAAAGGACATTTGTCCTACCGCACCCTAACCCATTGATTTTACTCCTAGCTTGTTTTTTTTTTTTCCGTTCCCTCAGTAAAGTGTCTGTTTAGAACACACTTTCTGCTTAAAGAAGATTGAAGTAATTGGTATAAGTTGCCAAAAAATATTTCCACTTCCTTCTCTGATCTGCTCAAACACTACATGTTTGATTTGGACACTACAATAGGAGGAAGGACAGAGAGGCACACTGAAGGCTTTATCTTCTGGATGGGACAATGTTCAAGGGAGTTTCCTGGGCTCGGAGCACAGAGGATCTTGGTGACAGTTGCTGTTTGGAGGTATCTGGTTGCTTCTGGAGCTTAGCCCCCCTCTTGCTCTCGCGCTGCTGGGCTTGTTTGTTGTAGCCTGGCCCTCAGTGTGTTATGTAATGTTTATAAAGGATTTAAAGGAACAGTGTTTCTGGAAAAAAAAAAATCAAATCAACGGGACCAGGATGTGGAAAACATAACAGCTCGTTAAGTAGATAAAACATTGAGCTAAAATACAACAAATTTATTCTGTACTAAGTATGCAATATGTCTAAACAAAGTAGATAACATTTATTACCTTAAACTAGTGTAAACATAGAGTTCTTACCAGAGATCAAGAAAATAATAGAATGGAATTTACCAAGCTCATTTATCAAATACTTAATATTAACCCTGATACAGTTTGTCTTTCCTAATTTCAAGTTCCCATGTCACCGATAATCTCTAAACAATTAAAGGTAAATGCAAAATGTCGAAAAAAGCACACAAGCACACACATGCCATGGGTTTGATGAACAACCTGTGCAGATTAGTGAAAATTACCAGCTTTCATTCCTATATACATCAGAGGCCAAAACCATTTGCAAACCACCCACAGGGTAATTCTCTTCCGTGGCCTGCCTCATCTATAAGGCATGACTAAGGCATGATTCCGTTGCCCGTGGTGCCCACCACGACAAGCCAGCATGCCAGGCTGTGGCGTTGACTGCAGTAACAGCTGCACTGCGGGTCACTGGTGTCCACGCAGACCCGTGTCCTGCCTGCAGACAGAGTTGTACGTGGCATTACGGCTTTCCTGAAGGAACACTCGGCTTCTTGACAGTTGAGGGCTTTGTTACAATTGCAGCTCGTTTTTATTATAATCGTGGAATTCACCATGGTTGGAAGAAAGTGGTGAGAAGACTAAGGTGAAGGGAGAGGAGAATCCCTCGGCTTTCCTTCATAATCTAAGATGACACAGGGATGTTCTAAAACTCTGCGAAAAAATAGGCAAAGTGATTCAACCGCTCTAAGCAGGATATGCAGTGGTCAGCTAGCAGAGGAAAAAGGGAGCTGATAAACACCAGAGCAACAGGCACAGATCAACTGCGTCACACTTCTCACTCTCACACACACACACACACACAGAGAGACACACACAGCCATGTGCCTGGCAACACAACAACAGTATTGCTTCACGCTTGTGCTCTCATCAAACCAGTCATAAGACATACAGACATTTATCAAGTAATACCACAAAAAAAATCACCTATCCTTCAGCTTTCATGCAAAGTGCTTTTAAAATAGTTTAGTCAGTATGAATTCTGTTTAACTCTCCGTCTAACCGTTAAACAAGAACTTAAAAGAAAAAAGGGACAATATTACCTTGTGGCCAACAACAGGGATGTCTCTACCTGTTTGTTTGAGCTGGTCCAATAGAATTCTGTCTGCAAAAGCGCTTTAGACAACCTTACAGGATGAGAGAGCTGTCACTCAGGTGCCTGACGTGGCTGCTTTCGGAGGTTTAGCGCATGTGAACTGGCCGCCAGCCAGAACACAGTAACCAAGAGAGCAAGGTAAACAATTTCTCTCGCTCTTTCTTTCTCTCTTCCTGGTCTGCCTGCGTGACATTTAGAGCCTTTTCAGCACAGTCCTGTATTTTCAAGGCATCCTTGCAATTCAGGAGAGAGCGAGAGAGAGAACTGACAGAAGAAAATAGATACCATGCTCGAGAGTCTGAACGCAGCAGATATGGCTGAGTCACATCAGATGCACTACTTCCAGTAGCTATGCAGAAGCGAGTGCAGCTGAGGGACACGCTAACAGGGACGAGCCGCAGTCCAATTCTAACAAAAACGCCCCAATTTACCAGCACATTCCACTTTGCTGTGTGTGCCAGAAGATCACAAATGTAGCCCTCACAAGCTAAGCTCTTGTTCACAGTAGTTTAACCCATGCATCATCATCACCAACCTGTACCTGATCCCCAGCCAAGATATTCATGCCACAGCCCAAAACATGCATTATTCGCATGAGCAGGCCAAATGCAGTATGAAGTACTTCTTCCTCAACAGGCTTGAATTGTCACTGGGCTGTGATGAAGTAAAGCTCAGATGTTACTAAGAATATCTTTTTTTTATATACGTTTCTCTAATATCCCACACACCTACAACAGAATTACACACAGTGCTCATGGTGTAAGCACTTGTTTCCTCATTGGTCCAAATAATGTTGTGGGTGTTACGATACTATTTAGTACACTGTGAAGGATATCCATCACATTTCTCCTCGAATATAGGAACCTTCTAGAACAAGAGCTCTGTCTTTAACCCTTCACCTGCCCGCTTGCTTGCTGAAACGCTTTCGACGCCATCACATACAGACGTAAATAGATATATATTTATATATATATATATATTGTTATATAAATATGTATAGATAAAGAAAAAGTATGTCAGCTTCCTCGTCATCGGTGTTGGAACCCAGAGATGCGATTCCGAAAGTGCGGACTCGGGCGTCAGAGGCAGAGAGAGAAAAGGGTGGTTGAGAATGAGGATGGAGAGGAAAAAGAGAAGGATGAGAGGCGAACGAGTAGACAGAGGGCTGAGGCTCACTCACGGCCGCTCTTGGGCAGGAGAGAAGCATGCGACTCGGACTCCTGTCTTCCTAGCTGCTGCTTTCCTTTCGATGTGAAAAAGTGACGTAGCAACTAATCCAAAAATCTTGCCCTCCCTGTCTCTGTCTCTCTCTCTCTCTCTCTCTCTCTCTCTCTCTCTCTTGCTCTCCTGGTCACCCTCCCTCCTTCCACAATCACTCCTCCCTCTCCTGCTCACTCTGATTTCATTGGCTTGTAACAGCAGAATAACTTGCTGTGTTTTTTTTTTGATACACATCCATACAAATAGACGTCAAAAGACTTTGCAAGCAAACAATTGGATATCTGCTGCAAACACCCATGCTTCCACGATGCCTCTCTCTCCTGCTCTACATCTCTTTCTCTCATACGCTTTCCCTCTTTTTAGCGCACAGTGTGACGCAGCATTTAATTCTCCAGGCTTTTCTCCCCTCTCTCTGTTATGGCTACGCAAGCTGTTCTTCATGGGAAACTCAACCCAGCATCATCACAACGGCATTCGTGCTACAGTGTCAGAAATGAGGGAGATAAAAAGAGAGAGCAGTCGCTTAAACGGACATGGCCATCTTCCTCTCGCTTCTATCGCTCTCTCTTCATTCTGCTTTCATGTCCTTCTTTTGCCTCTGCCCTCCTTTAATTGGGTCTCTGCCCATCTAGCTGCCTCTTTTTCTCTTCTTCCCGCTCTTCCTCCTGCACTCCAGTGTCTCATCTTTTTGTGTGATTACATACTCACGTCTCAGTGAACTGAGATGACTGCGCTTGCCTGATCACCTGACATCCCACAGCTTTTAAAGGCACATAGCTTAGCTGAGCAGCCATTACGTAACAGGCTGCTCTGTTTATTTTGTTCCCTCTCTTGGGTCACATCCTTGAAGGACAGACACAGTCTGTTAATAACAGACCTGCCATTTGTCATTAATAACTAACCCTCAGAGGAGACAGGGAAGGTGCATACAGTATCCCTGCTATTAGGGTGTGAATAAAAGTTGATAACAAATGTTCACTTTAGCAACTGCAAACATGGAAATAAGTTAGTGCACAACTGCACACGTCAGTACCAAGTAATGCTGTAATGAACCTCCTGCTGAGGAAAACGTTTTACTTTGTGTATGTGCCAAAAAAAGAACAGGAAATAGATGAGTATTAAATGAACTGAGATGAGACATGAGAGGTATCAGTTTTGACATTTTTGCCACAGGCAGAGAAAAAGAGAGGTCACTGAGAGTGAATACAGGGAAGCTACCATGGAACATCCTGTGAACTTTACACAGACTTCCTCTTGCTGTAATGAATCCATGAACAGGCACAAGTTTTGCATAGCAAAGAACGTGTTAGAATATTAGTCATTTTACTAAGTAAATATTCTGATATTTACACTATAGCCATGTTAGTGTTGTTTTCCTGATGTACTGTAATGGCTGACTTATGGACATAGCGTATAGGTGGTGTGATTAGTCATATAAGCTGTCAGCTAGTTGCTGAGTATGCTCAGATGCTTAGTATGTTCATTTGTTAAACAGTTAAAAACAGCAAACGGTTTGTTTAGTGGAAGATTAAGACTTGGTAAACCATTGAATGAAATCTAAAAAAGAAATGCAGTGTAAATGTACAAGGCATAATAAAAACAAACCCTTCCTAATTCTGATGCCATCACTTTTGGCATGACTACTTCTCCCAGCATGCTACTCTCTGTGACATTATGCTCAGGAAAGAGACACTGCTAACAGGAGCAGGCTGATCGCACACCAATAAGCCTCTTAGTGCTCAGTTTAAGTATGGCACTGCATGCAGCACACTGAGGGCTCATTACCACAATGTCACATCAGTGAATTGAGAAATAACTTGGGCCAGGGATACAGCAACACTGCCAGAAGTGTGGCACTGGGGCTGTGTGTATCAGATCAGACAACTTCAAAACTCTGCCTTCTCTGCTGTAATGCTGCCCTTTGTTATGATTTATTAATGCGGTGCCTAAAAGAACATTTTATTAAACAAAGTTAAACTAGTCTGTTACACCAGATTTTTTCCTAGTTCCTTAGGGGCTCACTTTAAGAGTTAGAAGTTTTTAGGGTTCAAAGTGAAAGATTTTTTTTCCTGAAGTATAAATCTGATAAACTAAACTTAATAAGTATGGAACAGCAAAAATCGTTTGTAACTAGGGAACAGATTTTTAGGCTGATATCATAAATTTTGAGATGCCATGTGGCTTAAAGCTGGACATTCCAGACATGTTGAGCCGCAGTCAGCCATCAGCAGGAGGCATCTTATGCATTGAAACCATAGGATTTTAATTCATTTTAAATGATAATGTACTTGATAAAATGATATTATTTACTGTTAGAGAAGCCTGACTGCCCTGTGAACTCGAGAAGCCCTCTTCAAAACTCAGAAACTATAATTATTTATCCTGGAAAAGGAAATGAGCAGGTGTACCTGTCTTGTGAGTGTATACTGTATGTCTAAACCCCTGGGGATAAGTCTTGCTCTTCTACTCTACAGTATCAGCTTGTTAGCAGTATCAATGTTCATTTCTGCGTTTTTCTGCTGTCTCTGTGTTTGTTCACACACTTTTACCTCTTCCTGCCACCCTTGCTAGAGAATAATAAAAGTTATTAAACTTCCCAGTAAAGTGGATAATGAGTGTACGTTCTACTGGATTATCACAAGTTCAGCATGGGTATAATACTGTTTCCATTAACCACCCAGAAGTTTCGCACATAAAGTGCTGGCGTAACATAATATTATCAGAAGATGCGATAAACAACAAGGTTAAAGTAACCAGAGCCCTGACAAGTGGGTGACAGACGTAAGATGTAAGGAAGTGAGAATTGAAAACAACTTACTTTATGAACAAACATTTCATAATACTGAATCTCAAAAGGCACGTAGCATGGCATAAATTCCAGTCTAGTTGAAAGAATCGCAAGGCTTATGTGGAAAACGTGCTCAGACATGCTTAACACAGTAGCAGGATATGGGATTAATTGCCATAGTGAACTTGGCATACTGCAACAGATGCAGTGTTGATCGGGATACGCTTATGAGAAGCTGTTTCACTGCTCCAATGAAGGAGTTGTTGGCACAGGTTTATGGATTAAATCATGAGAGTTAATGAACAACTGGCCAGTGCTGTAGTTCTAAGGCCTGTTCAGCATTGACAAATCACTGAGTCGGAAATAAAAAAAATTGAAGATTAAAGCCAGTCTCATTTACTTCCATCACTGACCATAAAGACACGAAACTGTTTATTTCAAACAATGGAGGGCCAACTTCAATGCGCTTTCTTGCAACAAAGCTATTTAGAAACAGGAAATTTACCCTCCATCTGAAATAACAAACATTTATAATAATGAGTTCACACACTGACCATTATTTCCTCTACTGAGTGCCTTGTAAATAAAACACTCATTATGTGCGTAATATGCTAGCTGATAAGGCATGTTAACCCAGGTCCTTCTTTTCTTTTTTACTATTTCTATACTCTGTCATTCAGCAGAAGGTGACAGGCCGGTTAATTTTAGCTGTGTCATCTCTCCTGCGAGTTCCACTTCCTGTAGCACAATTCGTCAGCAGTAGAAGAGCCTCAGGGCCTGGTGAAAGAAAAGCAGAATGGCCTCACTAACAGCCCAGGCCCCAAATGACGCACATGAACTTCCTCTGCCTCGGCCATTCACAAAAGCCACGGAAGGCTGCATTTTTAAAAAACAAACACTAAAATGGAGAATCTGGGGAAATATAAAGGAAAACTCAAAGGTTTATAATGCAAAGCTTAATTGCTCTGAACTTTATTAATCCAAGTATGTATTTAACTGGTTATCTGTTCAAATACAGTAGGTAACTGGAAACAAAATTTTGCGTTACATGGTAAGCAATACAACAACGTATAAATAACTGTTTCCTTCTACATTTGGATTTCATGACTTACACCACCATACATTGTGCTTCTACTTTGGACTTTGGATTATGTGTTTATGTAAATGTATGTATCATGTAGTGTGTGTATGTGTGTGTGCACAGGTGTAGCCAGGCTGACTGTGTATGAGACGGCGAATAAATGTGAGTGTGCTTCCGTGTTGTTATAATAACTAAGAAGAGTTGGGATTAGAATTTCTCTCCAGGGTTTCGGCATGAATCTCGCCATGCTTTTGTACTCCATTTCAAGCCGTGGAACGCAGACTGATGAAACGATTTCAGTTCCATCTCACGCCACATACAGATCAAAAGTACGGGATGAAAAATCTCATGCCAGTTTATCTCTCCATGTATGCAACAGCTGTAGCAAACTTTCTTGCTGTGGCTCACGATGTAACAGATTTAGGCTCATGGCAGCATCGGGTGGCAATCTTGCTTAGGAAATAGCAGGCTAATAAGTTGTAACGCTGCACTGTTGACTGGCTGCTCAATATTGTATCTTCCCCAAGCTTTGGCATTGTTTTACTTTGTCAATTCATTGTTGTTCTACAATTTACAGTAAGTGTTTGTGTTTTCTGCTTAATAGCTGAACCATTCTAGCTCCAGTTTGCACAATTTAGTCTATCAACACTTTATATTTTTGTATTATTTTGAAAGGATTCCAAATAACTAATGTCGTCTGTCTTATTTAGTGCCTGATTCTGTGGTTTCTTCCTTATTGTTCATATGCTTTGTACTTCAAGAAGTCCAGTAAAAAGCATCAAGCTCTTAGTCAAGTACAACAGTAATTAAAGTGTGTGTGCTCTGTTCTATGGATCAATTGTATACGTCTCTTACAAGAAGAAGCTATGAAGCAAAGACTTTTATTTAGTAAGATTTTGCAAAACAAGTATTCAGTTAATTCCAGGAATTGTTCTGCCCTAATAAAATCTACTGGACGTCTTCTGAAATGGGTATTGTAAAGGCACACTTACCCCAAGGTTGCCTGGAAGCTCTCGCCACTCTTGATTAACTGTAAAACATGAAATACGTCAACAAACAGAGGGACAGCAAACTTTCCTAAGACTATGATTATATGATTGAACATTGTAGCTTGTTCTTTCCTGTTAATTTAATTCATAACGTATGAATTTAAGATTTTCACCTGACTAATTCAGTAATTGATTAACAGATATTTTCCATGCATTTTTTTTTAGCACATTCTATCATCAATATTTGACTACTGAAGCTAATAAAATGACATTGTCTAGGGCTACTTTCTTAAACACAATGAATAGCTATCCAGGAACCTTGAAATATGAAACTTATTTGACTAGTGGATTGAGTCCAAATCTGATGAGGTCATTACATTAACCTGCATCCTTTTTGTACATTCCCACCTGGTTTTCAACAACAGCACAGAAACTGAAGACGTCTCTGGCAGAAGAACCGATGAGTGCAAAGGCCCTGGAAAAAACATGGAAGAAGGTGTTTAGAAATGTAACCAACAACCATTTTAGTTTATTTAGTACACAGATATTCTCTCATTATCAGAAGTAATATAAAACTGTTTAGGTTTTAATACAGAATAAATCAATTTTCAAGGATTTTTAACTTGTCCGATATTTCCCTGAGGGCATGGTGGATTCATGGTTAGAATGTTTTCCTCATACCTCTGGAGTTGGGGATTTGGTTTTTGCCTCTGCTCTGTGTGCAGAGTTTGCATGTTCTCCCTGTGCTTTGGGGGATTCCTTGGGGTAATCTGCTTTCCCTCCCCAGTCCAATTACATGCGTTGTAGGCTGATTGGCATCTCTATATTACCCATAGAGTGCGAGTGAGTGTGTGTGCAATCCTGCCCTGTGATGGCTTGGCACCTTGTCCAGGGAGTCCCCTGGGAAAAGCTTCAGGTTCCCTGTAACCCTGTGTAGGAAAAGCGGTACAGAATATGGGTGGGTGGATGGATGGATATTGTCCTAATGTTTAGATCGATCTTGTTACAGGTTTGCTAGACAATAGAGAATCGTTTTTCACACATAAATCTGGGAGGCAGTTGTCATTCAGTTGTCTCAAAAAATCTTTTTGTCTGTGTGTACTTCATGCTATATTACATTCAGAGTTTTAGACTGTAGGTATTATTAGTCTGTGGACTACTGATCACTTCTCAAGTCGCTCTGAATAAAGACCTCTGTAAACAATAAATATTTACACTGACTGTTTAGCCTTTTTAACAAGAAATTATAATACTGTTTAACCAATAAAAAAAAAAACATATGAATGAACATATGGAGAAAAATAAGCAGAATAGGAAAGACCTTTTACTCTTTCTCCATGTCATTTAGCAGACACCCTTATCCAGATTGACTTACAATTTATTTCAACTTATACAACTGAGGGCTTTGTTCAGGGGCCCAACAGTGATGCTCGTAGACCTGGGATTTGAACTCATGACCTTCTGGTCAGTAGTTCAACACCTTAACCACTAGGCTACCACATCCCTTGAGGATTTTTCATTTTGCCCAATATACTTTTCAAAGTACACCTTCGATGTCAGAATTCTGTGCGTTGTCTCTCATCCATGCCATTTATCTTGGGACGTTTTGTACTTCTCCTCAACTTATCACATGAAAGCTGACGTAACGCAATGTGTGTCAGAGGTTACGCACAGCAGCGACACCTAGCGGCGCGTCGTCCTTAACACCGGGTTTGTTTACATCGGAAATACAAGGTGCGCACTTGGCTAACAATTTGGCCTAGACTCAGCTGAACGTTTAACAATTCGGTGTATAAATCACATCTCATATCATATATCATATCATATATCATACAGTGCCTGAAAAGCAAGCTCGTAACACTCAAAGTACACACAAACAGATTACATAAAACCTACATATCTACATGGAACCAAATCAATTCTATTCGCATTATACTGGAAAATGGACACCAACACTTTACAGGGTTTTCAGGTAGCTTTGTGTTTATTGTTGGATTCATAAAAGATGCATTGGAGTAAAATGGTCCATGAGGATAGGAGAAGAGGAAATATGAACTGCGTAACGCGCCATCAAATGCGCGACACACACACCCACACACACACACACACACACACACACACACACACACACACACACACACACACACACACACACACACACACCTATGTCGCAGAGGCAAACCCCACCTATAGGCTTGTTTTTCCCCTCTATACAGAAAAACATGTAAAAACCCAATCTGAATCAGTGGCGTTCTTTAAAACATCATTCCATCCCATTGCGCCTGGAGGATTTGGGCACCGCACTGACTTTGATGCGGCATTTGTAATTAGGATATATAGAGGGTAAAACGTTTAACTGTAAACCCCGTACAACTTATAAAGCAAACGTTTCCCTGCAACATCATATATAATATCAATATATAAAACGATACCTTGGATACCGGACGAGCAAAACTTTATCCGCATGTGGACACTACAGATATTATAATATCGTGTCTGGTTTCGCAGATCACCATGTCACTCACCTAGATCAAGCTGCTTTCGTATGATCGTGGATCACTTGCAGGATCGTTTCACTTATTGTTTATGCGCCACTGGTTCGGTGTCCGTTCAGCGTTTCCGAAATGTCCGAAACACCTTGTGCGACGCGCATCACAATTTCCACAGCGCCACATTTGAACCCCGCCCCGCTTTCACACACCCCCAGCTTCCTATTGGTCGCCGCCTTCCTTCGTCATCGCTATCACATGCTTTGGACGCGTGTTTACAAACACTCGACTTGATCACGTGTCGCGGAGCCATTTTGACATGCGTGAATATTCTAGCGTGGAGCTCCAGAATGTTCTACCGTGCAGCTGCAGTTTTCGCTTTATGCTAAAGTACATAGTTAAGTTCACAAAGTTCAGTTAAACTCAATTTTATTTTATATCATTTATATAATATTTTATTAATAGACCTCGCCATAAAGCAGTTTTGAGCTCCTAAATCGAGAACGGTCTCTAAAAACGTTTATGATCCTTAAAAATATTTGTTACCTCTGTAAGGACCTATTGGATCCAGCTTATTGATAATCGAACATACACTATATTAACTACTGTAAAAGCACATCTGTATACAATTGAGGGATGAGTGGCTCACAGGCCCAGCAGTGGCAGCTTGCTGGACCTGGGACTCAAACTCATGACCTTCTGGTCAGTAAGCCAACACCTTAACCACTAAGCTACCACATCCCTGCCATTCAATCAAAAGTGCATTTTTAAGTTCAGACACTGATAAAGTCCTGGCTTGCAATCAACACACCAAGAGAGTTCCTCCATACAATCAAAACCATATCTTTATGGAATTCACTTTTCTTCCTTTACCATTCAAGGGAGTTTTTCCTCGCCACTTCTGCCTCGGTCACCTCAGACTTGCTTATTGGGGATAAACACATTTAAATATATCTAATATTAATCTTGAATTTTGTATTCTATTAATCTTTATATTATTCTTTATAATAACCTTTTGTTCTATGTTTATGTTCTGTAAAGCTGCTTTGAGACAGTGTCAGTTGTAAACAGTGCTATACAAATAAAATTGAATTGAATTGAATTGAATTGAATTGAATTGTTTACCGAGGCACATCTTTGCTTAAACAAGAAAGGTTGTGACTGACTATTTAGAGTCAGTGTTTGGCGACACCCTAGATATTCAGCTCAACTTAAAAGGCAAAGTAATTAGAGAGGAAAAACTTGCACCCTGGAAATTAGAATGTAAATGTGTCAAACTAAATTATCATGGAATTACCATGATTTGCATGGAAGGAAAGCTTTCAGAGCTACAAAAAATCTCTTAGTGTTGCTAGATTGGTGTATTTCTCTAGCCTTATTGAAGATAAAAATAATCCTAAATCCTGTAGTAAAATTAACTAGAAATAAAAACACTGTCGAAAGGTGCACACCATCTATTTGCAGCAGTAATAACTACATGAATTATTTCAATGGAAAAATTGATAACATCAGGCAGAAAATTCAGACCATTTATTTAATACCAAAAAAATTAATAGATAATGCTGTAGATATTTCTGTTTTTGATCAGTACTTAGACTGTTTTAATCCCCTTCAAGAGGGGAATTGTTTTCACTGATTTCTTCTTTAAAATGATCAACCTGCATACTGAATCCCTTACCCACATCTTTCTTTAAACAGATACTACCAGTAGCTATCCAACCCAATGTAAAGATAATACATTCTTCCCTTTAGCTCTAGCTATGTGCCGAAATCTTTTAAGCTAGCGGCTATCAAACCTTTGACTAAAAAAACCTTACCCTGACCCAAGCCAGCTGTCCAACTATATTCCAAATTCAAACCTCCTCTTTATCTCCAAGATCCTAGAAAAGGTTGTAGCTCGGCAGATATGCTCATATCTACATAGTAATAATATTCATGAAATGTATCAGTCAGGGTTTAGGTCTCATCATAGCACAGTTCTGATTAAAGTTGTAAATGGCCTGTTACTGGCCTCTGATCAGGATTGTCTCTCTTTGCTGGTTTTGCTTAATCTTAGTGCAGCTTTTGATACCATTGAGCATGCTATTTTACTTGATAGGATAAAACATATTGGTGTTAAAGGGACAGGCCTCTCCTGGCTCAGGTCTTATTTGATGGATCAATATCATGATGACTAAACAAACTAATGTAATGTTCAGTGTTCCGCTAAGTTCTGTTTTAGGCCCATTGCTTTTCTCTCTATATATGCTACCTCTTGGTGCAATTATTCATAAACATGGTATTGGCTTCCACTGTTATGATGTCTTCCACTGTTATGATGACCTCTAGGTTGGATTATTGTAATGCTTTAGTGTCTAGAGGTTCCAGTAGGAGCATAAACAAGCTCCAAACATTCCAAACTAGAACCAGAAGATATGAACATATCATCCCTATCTTGTTCTCATTGTATTGGCTCTGAGTCAAGTTTTGCATTGATTATAAAATACTATTATTAACCTATAAAGCACTCAATGGTCTCGCGCCACAGTACCTGAGAGATCTTTTGTTTTTTTATGATCCGTCACGCCTACTTCGATCAAAAGGTGCAGGCTATTTAAGGTACCTCAAGTACAAAAGGCTACAGCAGGGGGCAGAGCCTTTTCTTACAGGGCCCCACAGTTATGTAACAGACTTCCAATTAGTGTTCGGAACTCAGACACATTCTCAGTGTTTAAGTCCAGACAAAAAACACATTTCTTTAGTCTAGCTTTTTTATGAATAGCTTTTCTTAGATAGTAGATCTGAAGGGTTCATGGGCATAGAGTGTTTGCTGAACTGGGATGTCTGTATGCTGTTGGCTTAACACCCTCGCAAGTCGCTCAGGTTTGCAGACTGTGGAGTGGTGGGCAGTGGCACCCCCAGAAACCTTTAATAGGGGTGGCCAGCGGAGGCCACAGCAAATCTTGGGGTGGCACCAACGACGAGATGGAGAGGGGGAGGGGCAGTGAAACAGCTACTCTGGTGGCGCCAATCAATCAGGCTGCAGCATGTGCTTCATTTTATTTATTTATTTATTTATCTATTTATTTATTTATTTATTTATTTTTCACTTCATGAACTATTGTGAATTTTCATTATGCATTCAAATTCAAATTCATACTGGGGTGGAGACAGCTGTGGCCAGAGTTTATGGGGGTGCCCCTGGTGGTGGGAAGCTTTACATCCCAGGAAGCCCTCATGTCTGTGTCACCTTCTGGCTCTAGCCTTTTAGTTATGCTGTAATAGCACTTTTTTCTGCCTTTGCACAAAATTTACATTGTTATATTTACATATCGCCTGATTAAAATACCTAACAGTTTCCTTCTCTCTCTCTCTGTCGAGCTATTTATGCCACTCCCGCACTCCCAGTGTTCCGAGTTCCTAGTCTTATCATCTCTTCTTACGGAGCTACTTTGTCAATCCTTTGTTGCACTATTATTCAGTTCAATTCAATTTATTTGTACTGTATAGCGATTTTAACAATTCCCATTGTCTTAAAGCAGCTTTACAGAAGTATGGAAACAAAAGAGAGAGAAAAAAGAACTAAATACATAATAACAATAAGAAGAAAAAAATAAGGATAAAAATAAATAAATAAATATGTACAATTCAATTTTAAAATACTATATATCTATCCTATCCCTAATGAGCAAGCCAGAGGCGACGGCGGCAAGGAAAAACTCCCTGAGATGATATGAGGAAGAAACCTTGAGAGGAACCAGACTCAGAAGGGAACCCATCCTCATTTGGGTGACACTCTACAGTAAATAATGTAAATGCAAATAATGCCCTTTCTTTTATTTTTTTTTTACAATGGGAATTGTTAAACGCACTATACAAATGAATTTTAATTTGAATTAGAATTCTTTCCCAAACTGTTGCCACAAAGTTGGAAGCAACAATTACCTGAAATGTCATTAACATTACCCTTCGATGGAACCAATGGGCCTTGTCCCACCCTGAAAAACAGACCAATACCATTTTCCCTCCCCCCATGGCCGGTTCCAGCCAGTTATATTAGTTTGGGATGGTGCAAATAATAGCCCCATCACCTAATCCGGTTCCCCCCATAAGTGATATTTACAATGCCCCCTAACCCCTAGATATCCGTTTGCTTTGGGGAACTTGTTGAGAACTTTGGAGGACCAATGTGGAGGATAAACTGGAATTAGCTGTATCCTCTGATATGCTAGAAACATAGAAGCAGGCAGCACTAGTATTGCTTTATAGGCTTAAAAATGATACATTATTCATTCATTCATTCATCTTCTACCGCTTATCCAAACTACCTCGGGTCACGGGGAGCCTGTGCCTATCTCAGGCGTCATCGGGCATCAAGGCAGGATACACCCTGGACGGAGTGCCAACCCATCGCAGAATGATACATTAATGTCGGTTAAATTATGAGCATTCATTATCTGGTGCACGGCAATCATGAATTGAGAAAAGAAAGTAAAAAGTCAGTACGGATCTATAACCTGTAAGTGTGATGAACTGAAATTAGCATAAGGCAAGTGGAAAAAACTATTGTGTGCTGTGTGACTGGAGCTTTTTTTTATGTACGGCTAGTGCAGATAGATCATTTTCCATTATCTGCCAACCCAATCAGAAGTTATAAATCATGCTGGTATTTTTTGTGTTTTTCCCCTTGGCTAAAAAAAATTAAAAGTCAAACTTTAATTAGGTGGGTAAGACCCCTGCCCACTGTTGCCGCCGGTCCAGACTCCCTCACAAAACTTGACAGTACTGTCAATTCAATTCAAGTTTATTTTGTATAGCGCTTCTCAAAGCAGCTTTACAGAACATAAACATAGAACAAAATGTTATTGTAAAGAAGAATACAAAGATTAATAAAATATGAAATTAATATTAAGATTAATATCAAGATTAATATTAGATATATTTAGCTCACAATGTGTATGAAATTATCCCCAACGAGCAAGTCTGAGGTGACTCACGCAGCAGTGGCAAGGAAAAACTTTAGATGGTAGATTAGATTAGATTAGATTAGATGGTGGAGTAGAAAACTCCCTTAGATGTGGGCACTATACGTTCAAATAAAATTTGTTCTACTCTCATGTGCCAAATTTAAATTATCACAGGAAAAACATGCAAGTTCCGTGTACACAACCCCAAACCTGGATTGTTTTTAATTACACAACATAACAAATAATTTACAAATAATATTTCTTAGTTATTATTACATGCACAGCTTCCACATTCAGCAATTATTTTTTCATTACTAGTGTGTGTGTGTGTGTGTGTGTGTGTATTTCATAGTCTCACTAGTGGGTAGAGTGGGATTGAATACTCTTTCACAGTTTGCGTCTTGTTGTATATTGAATGTTGTATATTGTATGTTGAATCATAGTTGAGAATTTTACTTTTCTGTGGTGTATTTTCAGGTTGTACAGTTTTTAGTTTTTTTCTCTTCAGAATCATACTTATTGTACTATAACTAGTTATAACTTGCTCACTCACTATATCTCAGGTTCATTCAGATGAACAAGGTAACTCAGTAACAAAAATGTATGAATTGTGATGCTGTCACATGATTTGTTGAAATTGATTGATCACAAAATAATTGTTTTATTGTTTTTTGCTCTTTTATTTTTAGTTATGGATCGTCTGTCTGCTTTTTATGATCACCTCTGCTTTAAGAACCACTGATAAAGTGTATTCTATTTAGCTGTTTGTTCAAGTTGTCAAATCCATATTGCTTACTGTATGTTGTATTCTTTTTACTGATTGTGATGTAGTAAAGAATTCCTTTTAAATGTATTTAAGCAATACAATTTTATAATACGGGGGGCACGGTGGCTTAGTGGTTAGCACGTTCGCCTCACACCTCCAGGGTTGGGGTTCGATTCCCGCCTCCACCTTGTGTGTGTGGAGTTTGCATGTTCTCCCCGTGCCTCGGGGGTTTCCTCCGGGTACTCCGGTTTCCTCCCCCGGTCCAAAGACATGCATGGTAGGTTGATTGGCATCTCTGGAAATTTGTCCCTAGTGTGTGATTGCGTGAGTGAATGAGAGTGTGTGTGTGCCCTGCGATGGGTTGGCACTCCGTCCAGGGTGTATCCTGCCTTGATGCCCGATGACGCCTGAGATAGGCACAGGCTCCCTGTGACCCGAGGTAGTTCGGATAAGCGGTAGAAGATGAATGAATGAATGAATTTTATAATACAACAAAACCACAATCAATCATTCACCTGTATTGAGCATCACTTGCTTTCACATAAACAACTACAATTAAATAAAAATATGCTAACCATGAAACCAATCTTTTTGGATATTTGTGTGTGTGTGTGTGTGTGTGTGTACTTTAATACTGTATTTGATTTGAATTAATTGTATGGTTCAGGAGTTTTTTTCAGGAGTATGGTAGGAGGAGGTTTTGCTACTGCTTGCTCTTCTACACCAGAAAATTCGAATTTAAAGGAAGGAAAATTTCTACAGACATTTACCTCACAATTTACCTCACAATTAGCTTAGCCCAGAAAAATAAATACACAAAAACATTATTATCGAGTGGAGCTACTAAAGAAAGAAAATAACATGAATGCAATAACTGCTCGTCCAATAAGATTAGTTCATAAACGTTGAATTTATTCGTCTTTATTTTTGCTAATCTAGAATATTCTGTATTTCACATCTTCTGCGCTTTTATACTTTGGCCAGCAGATGGCGAGTGAGTAGTTTTTATTTCTAGCTGCACTCGGAAAGGCCTGTGACGTCTATAAATGGGCGATACCAATATTCAGAAGGGGGGGGGGGGGGATATTCAGTTGAAACGTCTGAGGCGTTCATGTCATTTCTATCGATGCCAGAATAGTGTTAAGAGCGGATATGTTATTTTAATTATGTAAGGTACGAGCTACAATTAACCAGTCTTACCTTATTAATGGCGTCGCCATAAAATCAGTTGTTTAACATTTCTCCTTAATTTATTCAGTCACATAACAAAGGCAAAGAATATGAGATTAGCCATTACAGGAAGAAGTTGCCATTAATGTCAAAACACACAAACACAAACACACACACACACAAACACACACACAATCACACACACATACATATGTTCGACATTTTATATTTCCTCCTCCATCCTGTTAAGATATGAGGTGGACATTTAAAACATGCCATGGCGGCCTGGGCTTTGCACTGGGCTGGTTCCATGCTACACGCCATGCTTTTTTAATGCATTATACAATAGTTGACATAAACATATTATGATTATAACAATGAAAGCAGCCGTATTTATTCCAAAAAAACAAACAAACAAACAAAAAAAAACACACACACAAACAGGGTAAGCGTGGCATGTGTGGGACGGCAGGGGATGGGGATGGATTTTGGGACCCTGGACCCGGCAGCACCTCACCTTGATAGCCTGTTGTAATATGATGCTGGCGGGGGTCTATACTATGCCATGGCCATGAGGGGTATCAGAAGCAGCTTTATAATACCTTATCATTAATAGCTGTATCAATATTACCATTATTATTATTATCATTACTACTATTATCATTACTATTAATGGCTGTATCAGCATTATTATTGCTATTACTACTACTATTTCTATTTGTCCTCTTCCTGATCCTTTAACCTCCCCTTCATTCCGGATGAAATGAGTATATTTGTAAATATGTTTATCATTACTACTACTATTAATATTATTATTATTATTATTATTATTATTATTATTATTATTGCTATTACTCTTGATATTGTCACCTTCCTCATTCCCCGTTTTCCATTTTTTTTTTTGTTTTATTTATTTATTTTTTCTTGTTTTTTTTGTTTTGTGTGATACTATTATTATCTTTATCTTTATTATTGTCATTATAGTTATTATTATTTTAATTTATATATATATATATATATATATATATATATATTCCTCTTTGAGTTATATATACGTATATATTTTATATCTGTTGTACTTCCCTACATGCTCCTTCATTCATATATCTCCACTCCCACATTAGATTCCCAGTTACACACACACACACACACACATACGCACACACACGCGTACGTTTTGTTTTGTTGGTCTTTGTATTTGTATTTTGAATCTAATTTCTCTTCTGTAAATATTGTAATTGTCTGTTTGCATAATAAAAAAAAGAAAAAAAAGAAACAATGTTATGATTAGAAACTGCTCCCAAATGCACAGTGACACTGTCTTAAAGTCTTAAAAGCTTTATAATATTTGGGTGCCAAATGCAGAGACTCTGTAATAAAACACAGCCACATCCTGTGATATTTGAGAAGGAGTTACTGTTGCCACCATAATCATGATTATTTAATAATATTAGCACATCATGAAGTATATTCATATTGTTTTTCCATATTATGTTTGTTAATGTTGTCCTAGAAAAGTTTGTTCCTCTTGTAAGTAAAAAGAAACGACGTGTGTATCACGTGAAATTAAATGAACCATGTAGAAATAAATGATGCATGTAAAAAAAACATAATAATGAATTTTGAACAAGCTGCATGAAAATAATTCAAATAAGTAATTTAAGAAATGATAACACAAATAATTTAATCTTGTGGAAAATCACATGAAAATAAATTTAGTACAAAATGCATGTGAAAATAAATGAATCATTTAACTCAAAAAAAATAAAATAAAATAAAATAAACATGCCAAAAGTCCATATTTTTTGTATATAATTATACCGAGAGTTTCTTCTTGCAACAGAAATGCAGCAAAGAGTAAATTTCAGTAGAAGGGAAATAACATCAGAAAGAAAGAAGCTGGGATTTTGGGGTGATAGGATTGAGACATCACCCGTCACTTTGATATTTGTCATAAAACCTACAAAAGAACAGCAATGCAATTTAAATTACATTTAGAAAGAAAGAAAAATGACAAATATGTAGCACTTTATTATGACATCAATATTTACTGTACCTTAGACAACATAAGGTATTAAACAGATAAAAGGAGCTCTCGCTGTTAATCATTATCCTATTAATACAGTAAATTCTCAGCACTAAAATGTCTGCGCAGTATCACAATCTGACAAAATAGTTTGAGTAACTAGTTTGTTTGATAGCAGATAAGTTGCAACACATGCACAACTTATCAATTAGCTAACAAATCTGATAGTACTGACCACACCGTTACACAACTGGTTTACACTGTATTCAGGAACTTCAAATGAGAAAACAACTAGATTTTGCCTATTTAAACATGGGAATTGTACTGTAGTAGAATATGGTGTAGTTAGAAAGGACATTCATTACATTTACACTATTTATGTCCAGTGTCTGGTTCCGCTCAAGGTTTTGTTCCTCATATCATCTCAGGGGTTTTTTCCTTGTTGTTCCTCAATATCACCTCAGACTTACTCATTTGAAATAGATGTTATAGATAAATAGTAACTTAATTTTAAACCTTAAAAATGTTTTTTTCTGTTTCTAAGCTTCTGTAAAGCTGCCCTGAGACAATTGTTAAATGCGCTATACAAACACATATGATTGAAAGTAGTCAGTGTAAATTACAATCAAAGCAAAAAAAAACTGAAATAAACAAACAGTAAATTCATTGCTTACCTCCATTTATGTATATTATCTGTGCATACAATGTTTTTATTTTTTGGTAACTCTTGTACATACAATGCACATAATGCGCATTTGCACAATATATAAATATATTATTTTAGACAAATATCTATCTATCTATCTATCTATCTATCTATCTATCTATCTATCTATCTATCATATACAGCAGTTATTCTTTGTCACCTTTGCCTATAACACTGATTTGTGATAATGTCCCTTGTTAAAAGGACTTACAAATAATTTTTAAAAATCAGTTGAATTTAATTGAATGATCTGAGGAATGATCTTTGGCAGCATGTAGTTTGAAAAATGTACACCTGTATATTTATAATGTGTTATAATATGTTTATCTTCTGTTCTATGTTTATGTTCTGTAAAGCTGCTTTGAGACAATGTCCATTGTAAAAAGCGCTATACAAATAAACTTGAATTGAATTGAATTGAATTGAATTTAACTGGCTAGCTAGATAACTATGTCTGTGATTCTACCCTGACATGTAGCTCAGGATTAAGTACAATAATTCAAAGACAAGAATACAAAGGAAATAAGAACATGACATATGAAATGTCATCCTAATGTGATATGTCCACTGAAAAAAATACAGAATTCACCATAAAAAAATTTGAACTAAACCCTGTAATTGGACGTGACCAGAATTTAATTGAATGATAACGTAAATCATTGGTTGAAGCAAAAATCTTTGACAGAGTCCACACCTATGATGCCAAGGGCAAGAGCAAGGGTTTGATTATCAATTACCATGATCATGAAAGTGGTTCAGTGGGTGCATGGGGGCATCTGGTAGCCTAGTGGCTAACGTGTTGGACTATTGATCAGAAGGTTTGTGTGCTTGAATCCTAGGCCCACCAAGCCACAACTATTGGACCCATGAGCAAGGCCCTTAATCCTTAACTGTTTAGTTGTATAAAAACAAGATAACATGTAAATCGCACTGGATAAGGGCATTTACCAAATGCCATATATGTAATTGTGGTAGGGCTCATGCAAATTATCCCTTTTCTCCGGCACATGCTGTATGTCAGGGGAGAACACATACACAGTCCTACACTAACAGTCATTTTGCAGTTGATGTTATCACATTTGGGGTCAAGGATAGGGTTACAAAAACCTTCGAGAAAATCTGAAAATATATGTGTGGGCAGTGTTTTGTAAAAAAAACTTCAAATAACAAAATTTGATTGAAGTAAAGAAGTAAAAAATCATTGTAAAACTAAAGCTATGATTCTCTCAGTGTAATGAGTCTGTCTGTGTTTCTGTCCTGTTTCTGTCTGCTGTCTTTCCCGGTTGTTAATTGTTTGCTCCACCCACTCTTTGGTTTCCATGGACATTAATTGTACTCCTTCTCTCCTTCAGGTGTGTTGTCTTTGTCTCTGATTGTTTCTGCGCTGTGATTGGTTCCTGTCTGTTATTTATACTCTGTTTGTTCACTTCCCTGGAGTTGGTCGTTTTTGCATGTTGGATCTTGGTGTGCCTGTTCCTGTTAGCCCTGTTTGCTGCCTTGTTCTGTCTGTTCAGCTGTTTTTTGTGTTTTGGATGAGTAAAACTTTAAAATCTGCATTTGGATCCTCACTCGCCTTTGTCCTGCACCGTGACAGAACGACCAACCACAACATGGATCCAGCAGAAATTTTGTTTTGTGTTTGTCAAGACAATTCCCCAATCGAGGAATATGTTGAGGTGTTTTTGGACCTATGTAATCGGGTGGACTTCGGCGAGAAGGAGCTGAAGGACATCTTTCGGCATGGTTTGGAGGACGGGCTGCGCTACCTAGTGCCATTGGGCCGAGAGGTGGGGCCTTTCACGGACCTGGCCAACGTAGCGTTGCTCCTGGGCGGGTCCTCCCTAACCGTGCACAGGACAGAGTCGGACACCGGCCCTAAATATTTTTTGGGGGGGGACAGTAGGCATCGGGGTCCGTGGGCTGCGGAGCCAGGCCAGCCACGCACGCCCGAGGCCCATACGGTACCTCGGCCTGACCCAGGCCTGTGTACGCCGGTGACCGAACCCGTCCACATGGGTGCCAGACCGGAGAGCTCGGGCGAGGCCTGGGGGAACTGGCTGATCGCCAAGCTGGCGGACACCCCGATGGTGCCGGTTCGGGCGGCCAGCATCCCTACGGCCCCGGCTGGAGCACCTAAGGCACCTGAAGCACCCGAACCCGCCGGAGCGCCCGAACCCGCCGGAGCGCCCGAACCCGCCGGAGCGCCCGAACCTGCCGAAGCGCCCGAACCTGCCGAAGCGCCCGAACCCGCCGAACCCGCTGAGACACCGGATCCGACCGAACCCGCTGAGACACCGGATCCGACCGGGTCGACGGAACCGACCGGGTTGACAGAACCAGCCGGACCGATCGGGTCGACGGAACCGACCGGGTCAGCCGAACCAGCCGGGCCTACCAGGTCGACAGAACCAGCCGAACCGACCGGGCCGATGGGACCGACCGGGTCAACCGAGCTGGCCGGACCGACCGGGTCAATGGAACCGACCGGGTCAACAGAACCAGCCGGGCCTACCAGGTCGACAGAACCAGACGAACCGACCGGGTCGATGGAACCGACCGGGTCGACGGAACCAGCGAGTATGGTTGCGCCCAAGCCCCATAGACTCTCTGTCCTGCCTGGAGGGCTTGGTACCAAACTGCTCTGCCTATCTGCTCTGTCAGTCCCTAGTTTTGTCTCCCTGTCTCTGTCAGTCCCTCCCTATCCTGTCCATACTTATAGGTTCAAAGCACCTCCAGCACCACCCTGGCCGTCAACTCTGCTCTGGTCGCTGGCTCTGCCTGCGGCGCCACCCTGGCCTCCGGTCCTGCTCTGGTCGCTGGCTCTGCCTGCGGCACCACCCTGGCCTCCAGTCCTGCTCTGGTCGCTGACTCTGCCTGCGGCGCCACCCTGGTCTCCAGTCCTGCTCTGGCCTCCTGCTCTGCCGGCTCCGCCCTGGCCTCCTGCTCTGCCGGCTCCGCCCTGGCCTCCTGCTCTGCCGGCTCCGCCCTGGCCTCCTGCTCTGCCGGCTCCGCCCTGGCCTCCTGCTCTGCCGGCTCCGCCCTGGCCTCCTGCTCTGCCGGCTCTGCCCTGCCCTCTCCCGCCACATGGTCCTGGCCGGCCTTCCCGCCCCCTGTTCTGCCTCCGCTCCACCACCCTCTGGTTCTGCGTTGGAGTGTCTGGAATCCACTCCTAGGGGGGGCTCTGTAATGAGTCTGTCTGTGTTTCTGTCCTGTTTCTGTCTGCTGTCTTTCCCGGTTGTTAATTGTTTGCTCCGCCCACTCTTTGGTTTCCATGGACATTAATTGTACTCCTTCTCTCCTTCAGGTGTGTTGTCTTTGTCTCTGATTGTTTCTGCGCTGTGATTGGTTCCTGTCTGTTATTTATACTGTTTGTTCACTTCCCTGGGGTTGGTCGTTTTTGCATGTTGGATGTTGGTGTGCCTGTTCCTGTTTCCTGTTAGCCCTGTTTGCTGCCTTGTTCTGTCTGCCTATCTGTTCAGCTGTTTTGTGTTTTGGATGAGTAAAACTTTAAAATCTGCATTTGGATCCTCACTCGCCTTTGTCCTGCACCGTGACACTCAGACTGACTGCAAAAAGCAGTGATTTTGCGGTACACAGGCAGCTACCCCATAAAATAAAGGTCCAAAACCAGGTCCAAACTAATGGGGTCATTTTTTGGCCAAAAAGGATAGAGGAGACAAACAAGAGACATATTAATAGAAATCAAATAAAAAGATGTAAGAAACTCCTTTACAAAAAAGGCCTCACAGTACACTGTTGTAGAGTAGGATATACAGTAGTATGATAAGCACGCGATATAATGTAAACCCATAAACACCTTTATCACTATAGAATATTAAAGAAGAGGACATTTAATTTTAAACAAAAAAAAAAAACAGGCTTCAGAGTGAAATAAAGCTTCAGAGTGAAACGAAGTAAAAGATGTAGACAAGCTATGGGTTTGGTAAAGTGAAGATTTGATTGGGAATTTTATTGTTGTATTTTGCAGTCAGATTGCGTGAGCTAACCAGGGCTAATGTAGGATGAAGTAGAAGTTTCCCTGCAGTGTGTATGATTTCTGATGTAAATTCTATTGTGAAAATACAGTAAAGGTGTAATTGTGGAGTGGATAATCATACAAAAAAGATGTTTGCAAATGTACTGTATGTATGCATTTATCATTTATCCTAATCAATACACAATAGTGGGAATGTATGTGACTCTAGATAGGATATTGTTCATAATAACCCACTCTGGTGTTTATAACAATTTATAATCACAGAATTGAATTGAATTCATTGGTTTGTTTATGTTATAATTACAATCAATTAATTAATGTAATCAATTTAATTTGATTTAGTTTTTAGAACATTCTAATTTATCAAAATTTATTAGGCATAACTTATAACAGAACAAGATATTAGCTGTATTCCCTAAACCATAGCTTACAGTGGTGTGAAAAAGTGTTTGCCCCTTCCTGATTTGTAATTTTTTGCAGTTCTTGAACGAAGGTTTTTATTATTAAGGGAAAACAAAATCCAAACCCACATGACCCTGTGTGAAAAAGTGTTTGTACCCCCTATTAAAACTTAACTTAACTGTGGTTTATCACACCTGAGTTTAATTTCTCTGGCCACACCCAGTCCTGATTACTGCCACACCTGTTCGCAATCAAGAAATCACTTAAATAAGACCTGACTGACAAAATGATGTAGACCAAAAGATCCTCAGAAGCTACACATCATGGTGAGATCCAAAGAAGTTCATGAACAAATAAGAAAGAAAGTAATAGAGATCTAACAGTCTGGAAAAGGTTATAAAGCCATTTCGAAAGCTTTGATACTCCAGCGAACCACAGTGAGAGCCATTATCCACAAATGGCGATAACATGGAACAGTGGTGAACCTTCCCGGGAGTGACCGGCAGACCAAAATTACCCCAAGAGCACAGCAACTACTCATCCAAGATGTCACAAAAGACCCCACAACAACATCCAAAAAACTGCAGGCCTCACTTGCCTCAGTTAAGGTCAGTGTTCCTGACTCCACCATAAGAAAGAGACTGGGCAAGTTCCAAGATGAAACCTGCTGCTGAGCAAAAAGAACATAAAGGCTCATCTCAGATTTGCCAGAAAACATCTTGATGATCCCCCAAGACTTTTGGGAAAATACTCTGTGGACTGATGAGACAAAAGTTGAACTTTTTGGAAGGTGTGTCCCATTACATCTGGCATAAAAGTAACACTGCATTTCAGAAAAAGAACATCATACCAACAGTAAAATATGGTGGTGGTAGTGTGATGGTCTGGGGCTGTTTTGCTGCTTCAGGACCTGGAAGACTTGCTGTGATAAATGGAACCATGAATTCTACTGTCTACCAAAATCCTGAAGGACAATGTACAGCCATCTGTTCGTGACCTCAAGCTGAAGCAGACTTGAGCTCTGCAGAAGGACAATGATACAAAACTCATTGCAAGTTATCGCAAACACTTGATTACAGTTCTTGCTGCTAAGGGTGGCCCAACCAGTTATTAGGTTTAGGGGCAAGCACTTTTTTACACAGGGCCATGTAGGTTTACTTGCATTATTTCTGACTAATATTTAAATTTGTTTGATCTGAAACATTAAAGTGTGACAAACATGCATAAAAATAAAAAAAATCAGGAAGGTGGCCAACACTCTTTTACACCACTGTATTCACTAGAAACTCTTGTGTTTCTGGGGAAGCCTCTTACGCTAACACGGTAACACGGGCTACTAAATGTTAGTACTCTTAAAGGTAATCTTCACATTGGACAATAATATATTAATAATATATGAAAGTATTTGAGTAAATGTTGAATATATGTGTTTTAATATTGCTTTATTAAAAATGCATGATGATTCTCATAAATATTCCAGTACATTTTATAATGATAGTCATTTTGTTGGACTGGTTTTTCTCACAGAACTGCTTCCCCTGTCTGTTTACATCATTTACTTTGACTTTAACTACATGGAGAACATGCAAAACTGCACAGTTAGTAATCCAACCTCAGGGTCAAACTGGGGACACTAAAGCTCTGAGATAGTAATGCTTCTAACAACACCACCATGGCTCCTTGTTAGACAAATACATCTTAAATAATTCAACTTCATTCAAAGGGAATGTACATGGTTCCCATGTGACTTTTCTGACAGCCAGAAAAATGTCCTTCTGTAGAGGGCGACATTCAGCAAATGCATGTCTACCCAATATTTCACTGAATCCTTCAGGATTCAAGTTGAATGAAAATGGTTCATTTTGTACTAGTGTTAAGAATAAAAATATTCAGTTACAGATATGTTACCCACTCATGTCTATTTACGATTTGTCAGCTTGGCAGCTGAAATGTCAATGTTCCATGAGTAAATAATACACATTGTAACATCTGATTTGATTAATAATGTCTAAACAACTTGGATTGCGTAAATAGAATTGGGAGCAGTGGAGGATTTGTCTGAAGTGACGTTTGACTTTAGCGTACAGGAAATGAAAGCACATTGCGTCATGGTGAAAATGTGGGAGAGACCTTGTTTTCCAGATTCCTCTGGCTCCCACATTTGGTGCACACACTTGGCTGTACTTTCTGTTAGTTTAATGACATCAGACATTTTGTATTCAAAAAGTGGAACAGCAATGGAGAATGCCTTGCAGCGAACTTAAACTATACTCTTGGGCAACAGTATTATGACAACCTCTACAAACTCAATCTCTCAGCACTGCTGCTCTAAAATACATTTAACTGAAATAGCAGCAACTATTTGTAAATAGCAATGTTTACAGTGTATCACAGTATTACTGTGTATATAAAGTATATGAAGCCTTGCAAGTTTATTTTCTTCTAGCCGTATGTACAGTAGGTATGCATGGTTTTCTCTGTACAAAATAACAGAGACTAACTGAAAGGGAACGCCCAATAGCAAATATCCACCAGTAATATTTTACTTCAGTGTTATGGGACAAGATTGAAGCACAACATGCAAAGATTTAACCATCCTGCTAAGAAGCTGCAAGGAATGATTTAACTTAGACAAGATGAAAGTTTTAAAAAAATCATGAAAGATGTGGTATGGGGTGTATACAGTATGTCTTTGACGTCTATGTAGCAATGTATGTCTTTTAAACTAGCCATATCAAATTTTACAAGCCAGCAGATGTCAGACTGGATCAGATGTGTGTGTGTGTGTGTGTGTGTGTGTGTGTGTGTGTGTGTGTGTGTGTGTGTTTGTATTTAACCAGTTCTTGCTAAAGACACACCCATGTACACTGAGATCATCCATGACTGATATGTCTGTAAAAGTAATGGCGTAGGAAGGATAGAATTCTGCTCATGCCTTCCTTTAATGTGCCAGTAGGGACATCAGCATCCACTCTGAATGTGTGCGTGTGTGTGTGTGTGTGTGTGTGTGTGTGTGTGTGTGTGTGTGTGTGTGTGTGTGTGTGTAATGACACGTGGATTCTTACATGTATGTTTGTGAAGCAGGAGCATCCAGGCTATGGGCTACCACAGATGGCTGTATTCCACTGCATGCATACTTTAGCATCTATTGCCTATAAGTTAAATATGCTTCTGCTACTTAAAGTACTACTTGAACTATTTGGGACTGTCCTTGTCTCTGAAAAACTTCATCTTTCTCAGCTAATTATTGTAAAAAAGGGTGCACCTTGCCTTGTACCCTGAGTCCCCAGAGATAAGATCCAGCACCCATGACCTTGTATAGATGTGATAGAGAAAATAAATGGATGGATGCTTTAACATACTGTAGGAAAATATAACAAAGTGAAAAAATATATGATATTTCTCTAAAAATATATGATATATGATATCATCATATGATATGAGTTACCCTGCAGAGAAAAGTCATGCTTGGCATTGGATTCAAATACAATATAACAATTAATTATTTTTTTTTCCTCTGCTCCCATTAGGGGTGGCCACAATGGACCATTGCTCTGCATATTTTATTTGGCATAGGTTTTATGCCAGATGCCCTTCCTGACGCAACAACCCATTTTTATCTGGGCAGTGGGCCAGTACAGCAAGTGTACTGGCTTGTGTAACCTTCTAAGTGTCTGGGTCGGTTCCATGCCCAGTAAATAAACCCAGGCCGCTGTGGAACACCAGTGATCCAAATAATAGCGGTTGATAAGATCTAAATAGCAACTAAATGTGAAAGTTTAGTATACTTTTACTTTATCATATCTGTGTTTTAAAAACTACAATAATACCATATTTAACACCTACTACTTCTCTTCAAGTATAGTTACCAATGTATCTAAAAATAAATTAGTGTTATTCTTTGATGAGCAGAAAAAAATAGATTAATGTACTTCTTAAAATTAAGTATTCAGAACCGTGATAGACAATGAAAAATAAACTGCACATCTCCCCAAATAAAGTATTTGTAGTAACCTTGTAGAAGTTGTAGTAACCTTATTAAATACATCAAAATTAACTAATGTGAGACTACTGTGCTTTTTGCCTCAGAAGAAAAAAGAGTAACAGGAGTCTTAGAAACTAGGGATTATAAGGCTAACTTGTAGGTTTGCGCTTTACCGCTATGGGTATTGGCATTAGTGTTGTGCTTTTTGTGTGTGGTGTGTGTGGGAATTAATAATCGAGCTAAACAGAAGTACAAAAACTGGACATCGTAGAATTCATTAGAGCGTTCCCATATCCCCATGAGCTAAACTCAACACATGTTGTCGATAAGGAGTAGGAACTACAATCTGACATACAACATCCCACTCTTTATCCGAGGCTGCCTTCGGCCAACATTTACACATCAACAGGTCATTTTCAACAACATATTCAGCATTTCGTTCTGGGGGTTTTGCCCACTATTTGTTGTCCTTGTCGTTGATTGCCACATACACACCAGAAATCTAACTTTATAATCATTTCATGTTGTTACCTCCCAACCATACCCCTAAGCACCATTTGGGATTGTAACAAATGGGGGCTCATCGGTTTGGTTGGGAAGTATAGGTTAGTTAGGGCGTCGTCGACGATGAAGATTTGTTTTATTACTTTCCTTCGTAGTTTAGGTTAGAGGGTAAGTTCAAGTTAGCGCGGTTTTGTTTTGCTTATTTCTTTGTTTTGGCACCGCTTGTGTCTCTTCCCCCCCGTGTCTTCTTCTTCGTTGAACTTACGGGAGAAATAACACACCGGGTGATGCATATAAAAAATAGATTAATGTACTTCTTAAAATTAAGTATTCAGAACCGTGATAGACAATGAAAAATAAACTACACATCTCCCCACATCTTGTAGTAACCTTGTAGAAGTTGTAGTAAACTTATTAAATACATCGAAATTTGAGTTGGTTTGAGCAAACTGTATGACTATGTGACTGGTCAAGATGTGAGACGAATGTGAGACTACTGTGCTTTTTGCTTCAGAAGAAAAAAGAGTAACAGGAGTCTTAGAAACTAGGGATAATAAAAATCATCAACCATACTCAAATCAGCCAATGATCACAGGAATAAAATCGATAAATACATTTGGACTACATACATTTTACTATGGCTTGTTTGTTGATACCACGGTGCGCGAGGAAGCGGAAGCGCGGTAAGCGGGCGGGGGTCCGTGCTAGGCTAAAAACAAACCCTAGCCGGCCGGCTCTCCCGTCCATTCTACTAGCCAACGTTTGCTCCCTGGACAATAAACTGGACTACATCCGACTCGAACGCTCTACACGGAGAGAGATTAGAAACTGCTGCGTGTTTGTTTTCACGGAGACGTGGCTCAGCGACAGAGTTCCGGACGCCGCCATTCAACTGGACGGGCTAACTTCATTTAGAGCCGACAGAAATGCAGCTCTGTGCGGTAAGACTCGCGGTGGTGGTGTGTGTGTTTATATCAACACGGATTGGTGCAAGAACTCTGTGCTTGTTTCTAGTTACTGCTCATCGTCAGTGGAGTTTGTGACTGTTAGATGCAGACCATTTTATTTACCACGGGAATTCACTACTGTTTACATTGTCGGAGTTTACATTCCTCCTAGCGCTAATGCTAAAGAGGCGCTAAGTGAGCTATACGGAGCTATTAGCGACCTACAGAATGTTCACCCCGACGGACTTTTTATCATCGCCGGAGATTTCAACCATGCAAATCTCAAGTCAGTGCTCCCTAAATTCCATCAACATGTGGACTTTGCTACGAGAGGTGAAAACACGCTGGATCTTGTTTACACAAACATTCCCGGCGCATACCGTGCGGAGCCCCGCCCCCACCTCGGCTACTCAGACCACATCACTGTTATACTAATTCCAGCATACAGACCACTCGTCAGACGCTCAAAACCGGTTATGAAGCAGGTGAAAACCTGGCCAGCAGGTGCCACCTCTGCTCTTCAGGACTGCTTTGAGTGCACTGACTGGAATATCTTCAGGGAGGCTGCAACCAACGGTGACTCTGTCAACTTGGAGGAGTACGCGTCATCAGTGACCAGTTACATCGGCAAGTGCATTGATGACGTGACCATCTCCAAGACCATTACTACACGCTCCAACCAGAAGCCGTGGATGACTGCTAATGTGCGTGCTCTGCTGAGGACTAGAGACCTAGCCTTCAGAACAGGGGACAGGGCGGCCCTAAGAACAGCAAGGGCCAAACTGTCCCGAGCCATCAGAGAGGCAAAGTGCGCACACGCCCAGACTATCCACAGCCACTTCCAGGACAGCGGAGACACCCGGCGCATGTGGCAGGGCATACAGGCGATCACAAACTACAAGACAGCTTCACCTGCTTGTGATAGCGACGCCTCCCTCCCAGATGCGTTGAACGATTTCTACGCTCGGTTCGAGGTACAGAACAACGTAACGCAGAGGAAGTCCATCCCTCCCCCCGACGACCAGGTACTCTGTCTATCCACGGCCGACGTGAGGAGATCTCTATGCAGAGTTAACCCACGGAAGGCTGCTGGACCAGACAACATTCCTGGCAGGGTGCTCAGAGAATGTGCAGAACAGCTAGCGGATGTCTTTACGGACATCTTCAACATTTCCCTGAGCAGCGCCGTTGTTCCTACGTGCCTCAAAACTACCACCATCGTTCCTGTCCCAAAGAAGTCTACAGTGTCCTGCCTCAATGACTATCGTCCCGTTGCACTCACACCCATAGTTATGAAGTGCTTCGAGAAGCTCGTCATGAGGCACATCAAGACGCAGCTACCACCCTCACTGGACCCCCTACAGTTCGCGTATCGTCCAAACCGCTCCACAGACGATGCCATTGCCACAGCTCTCCACTTAGCCCTCACCCACCTGGACAATAAAGACACTTATGTACGAATGCTGTTCATAGACTTTAGTTCAGCATTCAATACAATCATCCCTCAGCACCTAATTGGGAAGCTGAGCCTGCTGGGACTAAACACCTCCCTCTGCAACTGGATCCTGGACTTCCTGACTGGGAGACCTCAGTCAGTCCGGATCGGGAACAGCATCTCCAGCACCACCACACTGAACACTGGAGCTCCTCAAGGCTGCGTGCTCAGTCCGCTGCTGTTCACTCTGCTGACTCACGACTGTGCAGCAACGCACAGATCGAATCATATTATCAAGTTCGCCGATGACACGACCGTGGTGGGTCTCATCAACAAGAACGACGAGTCAGCATACAGGGAGGAGGTGCAACAACTAACTGCCTGGTGTAGAGCCAACAACCTTTCTCTGAATGTGGATAAAACTAAAGAGATGGTTGTGGACTTCAGGAGAGCACGGAGTGACTACTCTCCGCTGAACATCGACGGATCATCTGTGGAGATCGTCAAGAGCACCAAATTTCTTGGTGTTCATCTAGCGGAGAACCTCACCTGGTCACTCCACACCAGCGCCATCACCAGGAAAGCCCAGCAGCGTCTCTACTTCCTACGAAGGCTGAGGAAGGCACATCTCCCTCCCCCCATCCTGACCATGTTCTACAGAGGGACCATTGAGAGCATCCTGAGCAGCTGCATCACTGTCTGGTTCGGGAACTGCACCATCTCAGAACGCAAGACCCTGCAGCGGATTGTGAGGACAGCGGAGAAGATCATTGGGGTCTCTCTTCCCTCTATCACAGACACTTACACCACACGCTGCATCCGCAAAGCCAACAGCATTGTGGATGACCCCACACACCCCTCACACACACTCTTCACCCTCCTGCCATCTGGAAAAAGGTACCGAAGCATTCGGGCCCTCACGACCAGACTGTGTAACAGTTTCTTCCCACAAGCCATCAGACTTCTCAACAACTGAAATGTACTGTACTGAGCACAACATACACACACATCATCTGTATGGACTGCATAGACCCTCACAAAACACACACACTGACACAACATACTGTTTACATGCTGCTTACAATCCAGCAAACTGTTTACATGCTGTTTTGCACACCTTGTCTGCTGTTTTTTGCACAAACTGTCCCAACATTTCAGCCGTTTTTGCACATACTGTACAATATCTCAGCCATTTCGCACATACTATATTAACACATACAGTATTAACACTGGTCGGTCGGACCAGAGTGTTGATTTGAGTGATTCAGAAACCACTGATCTCCTGGGATTTTCACATAAAACAGTGTACAATTTACAAAGAATATTGTGGAAAAACAAAATAACATCCTGTTCTTGATAATGAGTCAAATCAGAAGAACCGACTTTTGTGTTATCTGAGGCTATGGAGGGACCGAACCTTGTCTGCCTCTAGCCTTGTCTGGCCATCAACTATGAAATCTATCGTCACCAAGGAGTGAAGCACTTTGCTTGCACAGCTTATTTGTCTAAAAGATATTTGTCCAATGCTTTCACTTTCACTGCAAACTTACATATACTATGCTCAAATTTCACTCCATCATCTATCTGTTTTGAATCATTGCACAATACAAATAAAAAAAAATCATGCAGATACAGGGCAAGAGCTTCAGATCATATCAACATCAGAATGAAGAAAAAGTGATCTTTGTGACTTAAACCATGGCATGGTTCTTGGTGCCAGATGGTCTGGTTGGAGTGTTTTTAAACTGCTGGTCTCCTGGGATTTTCACACACAACAGTCTCTAGCATTTACACAAAATGGGGCAAAATGCAAAAAAACTTTATACAGTAAACATTTTTAACAACCACAGTAGGTAGACAAGCTCAAAGCACTCGGATGTCACCAGCCAGATTTGCCTTTTTTTTGTTTTTTTCCTTTGTGACCTGCAGCATCGCTTCCTGTGGGGGATGCTGCTTCACTGCCTGTTTTCCCATGGAGGACACAACCTCACTTCTTGCCTGTGGAGAATGTTATAGACCTGTATCTATCTTTTTTGTTTGAGGATTCTTCCCTCTCTCCCTGCCTTTCTGGACATGGGTCTGGCCCCAGCTTGGCTGCGGTCATTGCGCAGATTTGTGCATCGCTGTGTACATCACTCACCCCACGTGTCTCACCATGTTCCTCACTCCCTCCCCAAGTGCCTCTTCGTGTGCGCCCCCATAAAGTGCCTTGCCGTGTTCCTCACTCCCCCCAAGTGCCTCGTCGTGCCCCCCCAAGTGCCTTTGTTTTTTTCATTATCCCTGTCAAGAGTCACAAAGCTTTTGTTGTCGTGTGTGGTTCAGTTCAGTTCAGTTCATCAGCTTCAACAGCGATTTTACAATTTTTCTTTATGAAACAACTCCCACAAGTAAAGAACTGTTTAAATTAGAGAACACGTAAAATGAACATGTATTGACAAAGCTGAGATATGAAAATTTTAGCTACTTCTGTTAAAGACAAGGAATACTTATATTTGATTCAATGCTTTTGCCATTTAGAAGGAAAATTATTAATGGGTCTCAGTCCATGGAGATTCCAAGCCCTGTTATTTGTGTCATCAGATTAAAGCCAAACTGAATTCTAACTTTGGTACTAGTTGCTTCCATGTTATTCAAAAAGCAAGTTTCCACTTGCGATAGCATTTGACCCAGGGGAGAGGAAACCAGCCTCTCAGACACTTTGCTCCTCATTTGTCTCAGGCTAGATATTTAACCTTTCCTGGTTGCACAGATAAGGACTATGTCAATATGGCAGCTGGAATGCTAGGCATACAGTACACAGGAAGTTTGTAATTGCTTTGAGATCAGTGGGAAATTTATGTTAGTTTAACCCATCCATGTAACTCTATCTAAGTTTAGAACTGGCAAATGAATTCTACAGCAATGAAAGTAAATGTTCAAGGCATACAGACTGCACTGCTCTGCAAATGTGCTATAAAATATGTATGTTAACCCTAGATTTAGACTTAGTGTCCAATTTTAGTCCTTATTTATGGTAAATATAAACATTTTACAAACAGAACATGACAGGCTGTGTTGTTTTAGGAAAAATAATCAGTGAAGATTTATATTTTAAACATTATATATAAACAATATTTAAACATCACGAAATTACAAAACTTCCGCAAGACAAGTCAGTTCCTGTTAACATGTATTCCGTTATACTGTGTGTTGTAAGAGATATAAAAAGCTGTTTCCTATCCAGCTTTTCCTATCCAGTTTTTTCTTCTCTCACCTATTGTTAATAAGTCAAAAAATAAGATGGGCAGAGTCTTCTGTCCACTCAGTTGTTGGAAAACCTACTGACCTGAACAGAGCCTGATCACATGAACCTTTCATGAACTTTAGAAATAAGTCAACTGTAAATGAAATAGGTTTAGTTGAATACAATATCAACCCTCTAGGATTACAGTGTACCATTGAATATAGGAGAAGCTCAATACCTTAATATTATTCAAAGCACCATAAGGACATAAGGAATTTCTCTGTACCCTGTACAATCTATCTATCTATCTATCTATCTATCTATCTATCTATCTATCTATCTATCTATCTATCTATCTATCTATCTATCTATCTGTCTGTCTGTCTGTCTGTCTGTCTGTCTGTCTGTCTATCTATCTATCTATCTATCTATCTATCTATCTATCTATCTATCTATCTATCTATCTATCAATGAGCCTTGTACCTTACATGACATGTACCTTACCTTAAAAACATGGTCAAATATGGCAAGTATAAAGCAAGGACAGGCTTTTATACTTTTATTTATATGATGTCATGAAAACCTATAGGACACTACTACTACCGGGGTGTTCCAGGCTCTTCTGGTATGGTCTGAACCTTGAAACATCCCTTTCTTCTTTTTTTCTTTCCCAGTTTGCGCCTTCCATTACTGTGGCACGACAGGTCTCGCAGCTGCAACAACATACAATGGCCCCCACCCAATGGGAAAACTCCCTCCTGGTGTGTGAGTGTGTGTGTGTGATATGCAAACTTCCACATGTCTTTCTATCTCTCTTTCATCACAATGATAGTATATCAGTAATGTTATCAATGGTTTTATTGCCAAACTAGGGAACAAAATATATTTTAATGTAAGTGATAATTTATCTTGAGCTGTTTTCTCCAAATCACTTAAAAAAAAAAAATTCTCTGACTTTTAATTTAAACACACGCACACACGCACACACGCACACACACACACACACACACACACACACACACACACACACACACACACACACACACACAAATCTTTTCATATTGCATTTTAATTTTATTATTTTATGTCCACATCATTGCCTCAGGTCCTATTAAACACCTCTGTTGACTTTTCTTGTGAGTTCTGTGAGTTTGATCTAATTTTTGCCTCCCAATGTGTCTAAAGCCTTAAGTAGGGTTATATGATGTGTTCTTGTTGTTGATCATGTCAGATTTATGGTGCATGCCAAAGGCATGGGAGGATCCGGAGATCATGTGAGTATCCTGTGATTGCTGGGGAGAGATTTTTATCAATACAAATAAAGAGACTTAAATGATTAATGATTTTTCTTTCCACCTTGTGTGTAGCAGTTTGTTATCATTACATATCATTAAATGATCTTTATTCTGTCTTAAAATGGGTAAAATTTATGGATGTTGTGAAAATCATTAGTGAAAAGTTTATGAATGATACTGAAATGTTTCACCCCACCCTGTTTCTGAAAGTGGAGAGATTTCAGGGGTCAATTCAGATAAAACACACTAGGATAGCTGATCCTACTGAGGACATCTTACTAGGGTTCATTGCAGAGACAAATCCCTCCATCATGATGTCATTTCTCATACTTATACAGGCCAGCTGTTTGCACTTAAGCTATAGAGACTTTCCAGATCTGCAAGCTATTTTATTTTATTACATTTTATTTTGAATAAGCATACGTTCTTAATGTTTTGATGTCTGTGTTCAGGAAATCTATCTACAGTAAAACTATATGTTTTCACAAAAATGTTTTGCTTCAAGCAGTTTAAACTTATATAGCTTTAAAAAAAATCCATTCTCATTTAGTTTCCAAAACTTTATTCATATTCCAAACTTAAAACAAAGAAGTTCTTCAGTTTATAAGAATTGTAGTACACAGACCCAGAAAAGAGGATTGTTAAAAATAGAAAGAGGATAAATTAAATAAGACAGAAAAGAATAAGACAGAGAACTAATAATCATGTCTGCCATGCTAAAACTATTGCTGTGGGAGTCTATGTACACATTAAGCCAACTCTAAGCTGGACTCTGCATTGTTCATTGTTTACCTTTGGCTGATCCGCAATTTAAAATTAAATATTGCGTGTAAATAACAGAAGTAGGGAATTTTCAGGATAGACTACTAAACAATTATGCAATTCCAGATATATTACACAAAAAAAAAAAAAGAAAAGAAAAATCCCCATAATACTGGTTTAGGACAAATATACAATTCCATAGTGTGTCTTGGTCCACTGAAGAGGTCACCGTCATCAATCACCTAAAAGCCGTAGTTGTTTTACAGGGTTTTGAAGTCCGGTGTGAGCTGTGGTTTGCAGTGATGAAAAGACGTTCATGGTAATTGCTATCTAATGAAGTCCAGCACCGAACAAATGCTGTACAATCACCTTAACTATGCAAGTCATCACATTGTCACATTGTTTTATAAACAAAGGTTGGCCAGTACTGTTATCATGGGCACACAAGCTTATATCAACACAATGATATATGGCATCAGTCATATTTTTAATTCACACATAACATCCCAATCTTTAGAAATACAATTCATACATGGACATAAAAAAATAAAAACAAGCAGAGCTCCCACATGCGTCAATTGAATCATTTGTTCTTTGAATGACCCAAAAAGAGCCATGTGGAGGGTTAGGACCCTGTGGAACACTGGGACATGAACAGGGACAAACTACAAACTCTGTCCAGGTCTGTATACACTTGTGGAAGCCAGCAATCGATCATATTGAAGGACACCCTCCCAGTATTCATCTGCTCAGAAAGCCACAACACTCACACCCTTCACATTATAACAGACTGACATTATATAATACGATCAAATATTAACATTATACCAAATTGAATGCTGTTAACTGTTTATTATTACCCAAACAACCTATTATTTTTTTCAAAGTTAACAACTAGATATATTTAAAAGGATTGATTGTGTTTAAGGAGGGTAAGGGATATAACCAGATATTGTGGGGTGGGTTTCCCTGTAGCTGCTCTTGTAGTATTAGTTATTAGAAATATTTTGTTGTTTCTTTCTTTGGCAAGGCTGTTTAGAAATGCTGCTAAGTTCAATGTAATCGTTTAACATATGTGGTATGAGTCTCATTAGGATATTTATACTGACTAGTATTTAAATGAATGTGCGATAGTAGGGTAACATCATTGCCTCTCAACTCTAGAGTCCTGGGTTCTGTCTTGAGCTCGGATAAATGTGTTATATTTTATACCATGGCTTTGAATATAGACTTCCTTATTAAATTAAATTAACTTGATGTTCATCTCTTGTACTTGTTGGTTTCATGTGAAGTGATTACCATGAACACAGTTTTAAATGCAGTTTGCTTCATTTGGTTTTGACTAGCTAACCTGATTGATAATGAACAATGTGTAACCCTACACAGTCAGTAAAGCTACCCATTACACCATTGCCAGACAGATGTTAACTTTAGGGCAATTGATCATAGACACTCCATAAAACTGTGAGGCTTTTTTGTATAGAAATGAGCAGCATCTGCCTTTTTGAGGTAGAACTGCATGCAAGCTCCAATTATTAAAGTACCTAGTATGTATGATGATAAATAAGTATAATGAAAACAAACGGAATAGGTTCATCATTATTTCTGTTAAGTTCATATACTATGTTACTCATAAAGGATTTTGGAAAGATCTCATTAATTAATGGACATTCCTAGGAACAAGATAGTATTTAGCATTATAAACATTTTGGGAAACCCACCCCTGGTCAAAATCAGCTTAAGAGCCATTTCCAAATTGCATAATAATAATAATAATAATAATAATAATAATAATAATAATAATAATAGTCACCACCATAATGTATTCAATAACCCCTTATTATGTATTAATTGTTTTGAGATAATGAGAGAAAAAAGGGAGCATGTTTATTTGTTTTGTCTGTTCCCTGGTGTTGTTTGTAGGACTGGGTCGGTGAGCATTGACCCAGAGCCTGTGTAGTTGAGAAGGACTCTCACAGCTCAGTGTCAGCTTTGGCAGTAGAGTGACCATTGGTGGAGGTAGGAGGATTCTGGGTCTTCACGACTTCTAGGGACTCACCATTCAGGCTTGGCTTCTCCAGGTTCTCAGGTGGGTTTAGAGGAGCCACAGACACCAGAGTGTTGCCCTGGTTTTCTTCATCGCCCATGTAGGAATCCTCTGCCTGGGGGAAAACACATACCAAGCACTGTGTAAAGAATTTTTCTCAACTGGGCAACATGATAAATATGGGTATGTTCCAGTAAATGTATTGTATTGCAATAATATGTCCACTATCTTCAGTGTCTTTTAGAAGTTAAGAGCCTTGCACTTTATATAATAGTTTCAAAGCTTGAAAAACGTGTACCAATTTGGCATGTATATAAAAAAGGAATTTGACATGTATATAATTTCCCATCCATCCATTTTCTGTGTCTTTTATCCTACTCAGGGTTGAAGAGCCTGATTACAGGGAACTATGGGCACAAGGCAGGGGAAACCATGTACAGGGTACCAATGCATTACAGTGGGAAATATTTCACTTTGATAACTCTGATATCTGTGCTGAAAAAAAAACAGCAACTTTTCTTATGGTGTCAGATGCTCTGATATGGTGATGCTCTCTCGCCACTTAATCACAAGCCTTCTCCAGGAAACATCGCTTCTACACCAAAATCCACTTGAAAATGCCTTCAATGCCTTCTGAATTCTTACATAGACATTCTAATGAATTAACAAGTGTCACTCAATTTTTTCATGTATTTGAGTACAGATAAATTCAGTTAAAATCATTTATTACTGTGCACTCTAGACTTCTCTGCACGCCAGAGACAATGGCAATTGGTGATATGCTAGTGTGTCTAATTATCACAGTTTCTTTCAGTCATTCACACATGGCTGGAGATTTAAATTAAATTTTTGTACCTGATAAACATACAACACACTGTGAAAGTGAAACGTAGACCATTACTATGTTATATGGTTATTAAAGTGAAGAAAGGATTTGATTTATTGGAGTTAAAAGAATATTTTTTTGTTTCTGTGTCATTTGTACTTACTAGTTTCATGGCACTTTTCTTTGTGTGACAGTGGTTCTTCCATACGTATATTCCGATCAGGAGAGCAGCAAGGATTAGCCCAGTCACCAGTACGGGCACGAACACATTTGCCTGCGTGGTGGAATTCATGTCTGGTTGCGACTGCACACAAAATGACAAATGAATTAGCCACAGTTATTTATAGCAGTTTTAGAAATGTAATTAGTGATGCTTTGCTGTTGCTCGTAACAGTATACATGATCACAGATAGCTTTTATGCCACTGTAAGTATGCCTTCAAGGCTAGAGCCTGCAGGAGGACTGTTAAAGACGCTGGGTTGTACAGAAAGCTCATTAACCACCGTTCTGTTCACTTTGTAGTTTCTCTTAAAGTTTAAACACCAGGCACGAGGACTGGGCATGAAGCCCATCTAGAACCCATATTGCTTGCAAAACACTGGGCCTCATTTATCAAACTGGATATGAACAGCTTTATTCATAAGTTGTTATTACTGGTGTTTACACAAGAAATTTGATATTGAAGGAAATTCTATAAATTTGGAGAAACGTTTGGATTCGCAGTGTGCAGACTAACTTAAAATCACATCATTTACATGGATTTCTGCACTTTTGTATATAGAATATACTGTTAAGTTTGTTTATTTTTATTAGATTTACAGCATTTAGCAGAAGTGTATTCTGTATTCTTTACCAAAAACAATTCCTCCCGCTAGGTCAGGGACTAAGAATATAATCAAGAACATTTGGTAAAAACAGTTATTTTATATTATTGGCCTTAAAAAAAGCGAGCCAACAAACAAAAATAAGACAAATAAAACTAATCATTAACCATGAGCCATAACATACCTCTGGATTTGGTGCTTATTATTAATATTATATATTAATACATATCTCAATGATGCCAAATTAATTTCCACTTCATTTTTTGGGTTTTATTCTTAGTTCAGTTTGGTTTGCACAAATATTTGACTAAAATATTGAGAAACGAATGTATGTAATGAATGAATGTAAAGGCTAGTCTGCCTCAGGACAAGAGTGAAAGGGAATTTGATGAGAGAAATGGACAAAGTAGAGATGGTTGCATGCAACAAGCTTATTCGGTGCATTTGATATCAATATCGGGTGGAGAATGTTCAACACGCAGCTCTTAATACAAAATAATACATATAATCCTCACCTCAGTGAATTCACACATCATGTAATTCTTCCTTCAAAGCTTCATATTACACTAAAGCAGAGGTTATATGACGGCTGTAAAATCCTTGTCTCTCTATTGTCAGTAATGTCTTGGATTTGGCATTTGCTTCACATTCTTACCTGAGAAGATGAGGTTAAGATAACACGTGTCTTTGCTTTGTAACTAGGAGAATGTTTTTCATTTTTCTCATTTTTACGCAGTTTTAGAGAAACTTATTGTTTTTTTTTTTAATTATTGTTTTTTTAATGGTTAATAATAATAATAATAATAATATGTAACACTATCAATATATTTTCAATTATGTAACACCATCATCACTGCTGCATATATATATATATATATATATATATATATATATATATATATATATATATATATATATATATATATATATATATATATATATTTACATGGTAGGTGTTAAATTAATTTGTTTGCAGCTTCCAGTTATTGTTCTATGGTGCAAACAGTATAGTAATAAAGAACAGTGCTTTTTTTTTTTTTTTTGTATAGTAAGTCCAGTTTCCATATTTAATATGGATTAGTTAATTTAATGTGGTGAAAAATGTGGTATAAGGGAGAATATGATCCAGATTTGGATATTAGTGCTGACATGCCTCTGGAAGCATTTATGAATCACTCCCTCATTTTGAAGCCATAAGGGTTGAGGATTATAGGGCTAGTGGAGATAGATTAGCATTTTCTGTTTTTCTACAGTATCTCTCTTATACTCCCAGAGCTATGATCAAGAAAATATGTCCTGAGAAACAGTATATTCTTAAGCCTGGATGAAAAACACTGTGACCATTTCTAGAGCTTGACAGTGAATCCATTTTTGACACATATTCCTTTAGTCTTAAACTAGTCCAAACCCATTCCCTACTTTGAAATATTTGTAACTTGTGCTTGAATTAGTCCATATTCTGGACAATACTTATATGGACCCTTTCTTACTACACATTGGGATACTGATGACTTATTTAATGTTCAAGTTTTATGTCTCATATAAATTTGTTAGCTTAATCAAATGCGTTTCTGTCATGGTACCTCCAGCAGGATCATAGGCTTGATAGTGATTTTTGTTAATTCTTGAAATGCATAAAAGCCATTAGACTCATACAAACCATATCTAAAATGTTATATAAAAGTTAATATATAAAGTTAAACATTGCTAAAGTAAGTAATCATTTGAAAGCTGTGAGGCTTTAAAGTACCATAGTAAAGTTTAGAGAACATAAAGTGCCATAGTAAAGTTTCTCTCAAACTCTAACCATCACTACTAGAGTGATGAACACTATTCTGGAAAAAAGATATTCCCTCGTACTGGCTCTTTTATGTTGTTGTTTGGGAGAGCCGAAGAGACCAAAAAGTCAGTCCGAATGTTCTCACAAGTGTTCACCTGGGTAGAACTCTGGTGAGTATGAAAACTATAGCTTTTGGTTTAGATCAGTTTCATTTTCCTCAATTCATACACTGGGCTCTCCTGCTCTGTGAATGTGGATAAGGTTCTCTTGGACTAGATCATTCATTTCAGGATAGAAATGTATAATCACAGGATAAATGTAAAGGAGAACTGTGTATTGACTGTGACTGTCTTGACCTTGTATTGATTGCATTGACATTTCCATCTAAGAGAACAAGTGGATCCAAACAATGGCAGGAAAATGCATCTTACAGCATAAAAGACCATGAGTTTTTTTTTTTTTAGCTGGTCACCCTATGATGCAATGATATATTCATTCACCACATGTATTTTCTTTTTAATGTTTAAGGATAAGGATAAGGATAAGGATAACTTTGGTGGCACGGCCTGATATAGTCCTACCATCAGAATACTTTTGACCAGCCACCTTTCCTTTTCTTCTACAGTTACTTCTAGTTCCTGCGGAATATTTCACACATTCCATGTTTAAATAAAGGTTTCATTAGACTATTCAAACAGTTCGCCCCTTTGTGTGAATCAGCTTCTTTCCAAACATCTGTTTAATGTATGTTTGCCTGTAATGTGGTTCCTATGGCAAATGAAGTATGAGATACAATAATAGAAATTAGTGCTGATTCCTTTCTCTAGTAAGCAACTGTTACATTCCGATATGAGGAGCCTCTGCCAGTATTCCACACGGACACAAGTGTGGCTTTCAAAGTGGTCAGCGGAAAGATCTATTTTTAAAACAGTAAAAAAACTCACTATAGTAGAACACAGTGAACGTTTTCCCATATTATAGTGGCCAAATTTGTCCTAAAAAGTGAGAGTTTACTCTCACAATCCCTACCAATAGAACGATGTATTTTTCAGATTCAACACCCTACTCCCCAGACCTTCAGTCCAGTTCCTGAATCTTGGTGGCCATAACCCACTAGGAGTGAAATCACCTGTTCCTTCACTGGTTAAACAGTTAAAAGAAAATTTAGTACTGGCATGTGGAACAGGATCTCCATAGTTTGGCCCTAAATCACCACAAACTGCCCTGGGCCACACATTAATCTTTCCTAACTGAAGCTTCCTTCCCTTACAATGTGCAAGACATAGATAGAGACTATTGCAGCTGAAAATAACCCATGCTTACATCCATTTTAGCTGGCAAGAGATTAAAATGATTCATCTACGTCCTATGGCCTAACGCTATGCTGCTGGTGTTTAAAAGAAGTTATGCTCAGTTCATTTCAGTAATATATCACTACCTGAAATTATGTAGAGAGGTAGATACGGTCAGAACCATGCTGTTTATAGAAAATTAAGGACAACCTTCTTATTTAAGAATTCAGCTGTGCTTGTGGAATAACAGAGTGGGAACAATTGTCCAAAATGTGCACAGTGTTCATAATCCTACTAGTTCACTATGCAGGAGCTAAGAAGGAATGAATGACTACTGTAGTTCTACATGAACATATCTTATTTCTGTGAAATAATAAGAACCGCTAGTAAGTATGTTTAGTTAGGAATTCGCTAATGTAAAAAATTCTTAAAGTACGTATGTTAGTAGGAATTTGCGTTACATTATATCACTAATATATTTCTCAATTACAGGCTAATTTTGATCCTTTTAAAATAATGACTGAGTAATTACAGTTCTGATTACACAACCATTTAGTAAATCTTGAATGATATCCCAGTAACCAATTAGAGCACTACATACATTTCTACAATGCAATTAAACATACACTACGTAATGAGAACGGCTAGGAAAGAGAAACCCATGTGAGCTTCTGAAATCTTTAAAAGAATCATTAAATTCTTGTAATAAAAAATCATGTTATACAATTGTTATACAATAAATTGGGTATGGGGTCGGCTTTATCCTCTTTCCATGTTTTACGTGACATGAGCTCATGTTTGTACTGTAAATGTTAGCTCATTTTTTTGTAATCTTTTAAATGATCAATGATTTAAATGATGAATCATACATTTCAAGTATGAATCACTGTTTTTTTGCATGTGATTTTAAACAACACAGTAAAACTCATTAGTACTGACTAAAGTTTTACTGTGTTGTTCAACATCACAAATGATATTGTGGATCATTATTACATGTTATTATTATTATTTTAAAAAAAATTCAACAAAACATTCAACAAAATGTTAAAAGTATGTTAATGGAGAATATTTAGTATTCATAGCTAAACTAAACTGTATACATTTGTAGATTTTTTTAAAAATAATTAGACAATGACTGGCTAAATAAAAACAATAATCTGACTTATTGCTCCTCAGCAGAGATCTACAGTATATTATTAATTTCTAAGATATTTACATTTTAGACAGTGAGGTATTGGAATAGGTTATGATATATTAGGTAGGAGATCTCCAGGAGGAAGACTTAGCTATTAGGAATAAATGTTACTATGATCAGTAATACATTTGTAATTATTATAAGGGTCCTAGTTAGCTAGTAGCTCTACAGGAGAAATGTAAGACTCATGATCTTAAATAAATAGTTAATAGTGATTTATGACCTGCCAACATGACTACTATTAGTTAGTAAATCAAAATTAAAATGAATAATTAACTAGTAGTTCTTAGTAAATAGGATTAAAATGTGTTAATGAAGAACAACTCATTAGTTCCTGTTTAGTTCCTGCATAGTTAACTACTGTATGATGTAAACAGCATTGTAAAGCATTACTGTGTGATATTCACACAGCTGGATGAAGATTACAGCATGACTTCAAAATGAATTGTTAAATGTAAGCATATTTTGCTTTTTATACACATTTTTGTTTTTTAACGATGAATCTTTTTAAATTCATTTTAGAGTTATTAATAAACCAACCTCCAAGTTCTTTTTGACCCCTTTGCTGTCTATTTCATTAGCAAGGCTGTTGTGTGGTTCTCCTGTGTTGTGTGGTTCTCCTCTAGTGCTGTGTGATTCTGTCACAGTGGTGGACACAACACCGTTTGATGTTGTTGCCTCAGAAGAAAATAGATCTGTAGAAGTTTGTTGAACAGAGCTGTCTGGAAGTGCAAAATTGATGATTGGAGGGTCGGAGTGATCAGTAGCTTTATTAGCTGTGAAAAGATATAATTGTTGTGTTTATGAATAATGATATTAGAATATATCCTATGTTATGATTAGCAATGAGCAAATGGAATTAATAATCCCAATCTTACTGTATGCTCTGAGACAAGACTAGACGACTTTATGTAAAACAGGTACATGTAGGTGAAATAAACAGTATTTGCTCCATCTTTTCTAGATTTAATGTACAACTTTTCATTAAACTCAATTAAAAATTATGTCCGTAATTGCTGAACTAATGTTATGTACTGTATAGTATGTATGGTTTATTAAAATGCTCAAACTACAATAATATGACTGAATTTGTATGAGCAGAGTTACTGTAAATGGAAAGTGTATTTAGAAGAGATCTTACCATCAGTAGATGAGATTCCTGTGGAGTCTGTGGAATTTGTAATGACTGTATCTTCATTCAAACCCTGAGTGAAATCATTTGGATCTCTCCCCGTTGTTTGAATTGTAGTTACTGCCAGTGTAGTTACTGGCTCAGTCTGTCCCTTACAATCTAAACAGAAAATGTTGAATTTGTAAAGCTGAAACAAGGCAAAGTTTCCATTATAGTATGCAAATGTAGCACAAATAATCACTAATGCATATAAGACTGTAATTGGAACATATAAAAAATGAGCAGCGTTATGAAATAGAAAGCCTATAGGTCTATAACTTAAACGTTAAATCTTGCTTTTCAGCCTAACTTGAGTTTTTCCAGTTAACAAAAAACAATTATGTACATTAGCGTATTAGCTCATACTGTGTTGGTGATTTCCATGTTAATGCAGGTATTATTTAGTTTAGTTTTTTTTTTTTTTTTTTTTTAGATTATTTCATTTATTCTGGAAACACATTGGTTCTTTAATGAAACATTAGTTACTTTGCTTTTAATGTATATTAATGCTGAAGGTTATAGTTTTTTCATGTTAACTGTTGTATAAAGTAATCTCAGTTAAGTAAAACAATTCTGATTTATTTAAAATATTAATCAACCTTCTTACCTGACTGCGGGAGATAATTACTACGATGAAATAGTTTTTGTTAAATTAGCTCATCTTCCTTAACATAAGTGTCACATAGGGGACAAGGGATGACCTCATCTTCTTTCTCGCAACACAATCTTTAAAATCTAACTCAAAATAGAAATTTGGCACCACATGCAAAGGATCCGCAAACAAAGCAGGCTAACGAGCTGCAGCACTTCTAAAATGCCTCTATAGTGTTTCTTTCACAAGGGTGGCATGTTTACTTTGTGGTTGGGTGAAAGAAAACAATATGCCATGTTTTTTTTCTTCAAGAACCCTCAGTAATGTGCAATGTGTAAGGCTAACATTCTCATCATGACCTGGGGAAATCAATGTTAGCCCAAAAAGGACATGACCTTTAGCTTTGCCAACCCCAATAAAGTTCCTTTGGGCAAGATATCCCTGTTTAGCTCAAACTACAACGGTGCATATAATGAAAAACTCAGAGAGTGGGAAAGAAATTAGAATTGGGTTCATTTTTGTTTGTTTTTTTCTAGAGGAAATTGGACACTGGTTAAGTGCTGAAACACTGACATTAAATGAAATGAGGATTGTGTAGAATTACACACTTTTGTGACACCTGGTTGCAATAAAACAGATTCTCTTTTAACTAAGCCCCGTACATTGTCTTGGCAAGTTGATCACTAAAACATGAATGTAGTAAAGCTGTCATGTTTGTGATGACTGCATTGCTCTGAGATTATCCTGTTAGTTTTTTTAGTGATATATTTGCTGCATTTGGCAACATGAGAAACTGTAACAGAAGTCTAATATATTAAACCTTTTCCAGCTCCGAAATGAGGACATGAACCTTAAATATTAAAACAAGCTGCAGTGTAAATGTTTTCTATGATGCATATAATAGGTCTAGATGTATCTAATGATTATTGATCAAAGGATAAAGATATGCAATGTATTCATCATTATGTGCAGTGCTGACAAGGACTTCTGAAAGGAAAAGCCTTGCTGAAGACATTCCTGACTGCATTCCCTAATCCTCAAACTCATTTTCACCTAAGCTTCAGAATGCTGACCAAGACACACTGGTGGCTTGCCATTCTCTTACAAATATCAGTCAACATACCGCCACACCTATAGCTTTACAGATCTTAAAATCTTTACTGATCAGAATCAGTTAGGCTTACCAGGTCCTTGCTGCTGGCCGTGTTGATTGTTTGACCTTAATTTTAGACCTCACATTGCAATTGCCAAAACATAACATTTAATAAACTATAAATCATTCTTCAAGAATAAAGAATCTATAGAACTTTCTCAGTATGTTCATTTATATATACCCCTTGTATACAAATGAGGCCTCATTCTGGCATCTTGTTAAAGATAACTCATGGAAAAATCACACTGTGCGATACTGGCTGGACTAAACCTAATTCCTACTGTTTCTAACACAGCACACTAACTCATGTAGGCCAGATGCTGGCAAGTTTATTGACGCTATAACTTTTTAAGAAAACTCTTGCTCAAGCCTCTGACAAATGAGTGAGTGCTTCTTTTAACAGCACAGCATACTTCTGAGTATATCTTTGATGCATCAAATGTCATTAGCATGTCTACAAAATGAAGTTAAGATATATACAATATACTGTATTTATAAAGAAAGATTTGGCAAATTAAAGGGGAAATACAACATAAAGGGTCTTAGGATTTTGGAAGTTGCTACTGTATATGTCAACCCATTGGACTTGTTTGACAGGGGAGAGAAAATCTTTTGGAGAAATTATATTCTTCTCTCCAGTACAGGTCCAGAGAGCCACAGAATAAAAGACAAAGCACATTACTGTACTGGAGAGAAGAATATAATTTCTCCAAAAGATTTTCTCTCCCCTGTCAAACATGTACACTGCGTTGACATCTGGTGACTATAAAGGCTATTTTCTTTACTTCTTATCTTTAAAATGATCACAGAGACCCTATCCCTGGAGACTAGGGGCACAAAGTGGACGACAATCACACTCACACCAATTTACACTCACACCACAGACAATTTAGAGATGCTGATCAGCCTACAACATGTGTCCATAGACTGGAAGAGGAAACCCAGAGGAAACCCCTGAAGCAAAGAGGGAACATGCATACTCTGGGAACACAAGCCGGAGGTGGGAACCAAACCCCCAACCCCAGAGCTATGAGGTCATTGTGCAAACCATGTCTCCAGCTAAAGGATATGATTAAATCTTTTTAATTTTTAACAAATCATACAATAGGCATCAAAATGCTGGTCAGGGTCAGGGTCATCCTGGAAGACACCACTCCCATCAGGATATGTGATGATTCAGTTGTATACTGTATTCAGTAGTATATTGAAGAATATTTTGTACCTTTCCCTCTAAGGGAAGAAGTGGTTTCAGAAAATGTTATGCACAGTATAAATGACCCTTCTGTTTTTCCTTTAATTTGGTACACCCTCTTGGTCAGATGAATATTTGGGAAAAATTCCCTTCCAATTTGGGGTCTTTGTGTTGTCTTGTGAATGAAATAATCAAATTTCATTTAAAAAAAACTTGGTCTCTAGCTCTCTAACCACACCCTGAGTGTAAAAGAGATGAACATGCAAAGTAAGATATGTAGAAACTAGCTGTGGTTCTCACACCAAAGTATAGTTTGTATATTGTATTATCTACCAGACTGAAAGGCATTATGTGCCCTGGAATGTCCAGACAAGATGTTTTGAATTAAAATTAAGCTTTTGTCATTTTATACATCGCATAACCCGATCTCCTGATTTTAAAAATCAGCTAACATCCCAAAAAGATCATTTTGCAAGTTCAAGTACAACTGTACTCCCTATAGTGTGCATTGTTCCATGTCTATTATGTGACATAATGACACTACCTAAAAATCTTCACTGTTCTTCGGAAGTCCCGAGAGATGTAACGTCTAAATGTGTTTTCCAGATTGGAAACAGCACACACAGGGAGCCAGTGTGATGTTGAAAAATATACTCGTTCCACCCATGTTATTATATATCCCACAGAACACGTGAGGAGGTCCCTTGAAAGTACCAAAACTATTCCCAGGAATTTACAGCAATCCCAGTAGAATTTAAAACAATGTCTGATATTAACCAGACTTATCATCAAGTAGACAACTGAATGAAGACAATTTGGATTAAAAACATGGATTCAGGGCTCATAAAAATTCAGTTAATCATATAGTTTAATTAGCCTTCGAAAGAATACAAAGATTTAAACTACAGAATCTCACAGTAGGTGTAATATAGTTATAATTAAAGGTCTATTAATATAGTGATTAAAAAGTCAAGCCATTTTAATGTCGATTATTACCTACACTAAGCTGCTAAATCATAAATCTTAAAAAAAAAACAAAAAAAACGGTTATTAATTAAAAAATAATATGCTTAGAGATACATTTGCATGTGAATTCCTCATTTATAAATAATATTATATTATTTATTAAGGCAACTACTTTTGCATACTCTCTCTCTCTCTCTCTCTCTCTCTCTCTCTCTCTCTCTCTCTATCTGTCATGAAATGTTTAAGATTGGCTTCTAATCATAATCTTTCTCTACCCACCATTCCTTTGGTGTCCAGTTTCAGTAGTCTAATTGTGAAAGCCAAACAAACAAATGACCTAGGCCAGAGAGGAATGAAAGGTCATGGTGAATCATTAGGAAGACTAGTCTTGTAATCAGCCCTATGTTTCACTCAGAACAAAACATGTGGCATCTGGCAGGGAGGGGTTTCTCCATTGCGGCAGATGTGGAGGTCTCCATGGAGCTTTTCTCCTCCTTGTGTACTCTGCACTAAAATCCCAGTCTTGGCCCTAAGCCTAGGGCTCACACAGCTGCTCCACCCAGGATCTGAGAAAGAACATCAGCTTTCCTCATCCTTGCTGTCAACCCCTACTTCCAGATGTTTGTGCAGCAGTCTAGCAGCTTCCTTTTGTCCCATCAGGAACCACTGGTTTGAAATGCCAGCTCAAATTCAATAAAGTAAGGTAAAATTTATCTACATAGCTGCTTTTTGACTTTTTGAAATGTTGTCGACCCATTGGTTATTCTCTCCACCACAGACCTATTTATATACCTGTGCAGGCTAACTGTGAAGATATGGAGATATCTATACTCAAATTGTTTTTTAACAAAATAAAACAAGAGTAAAGGAATTAAATTACCATTGGTCGAGAAATGTTATCTAAGCCCCTTGAGACCTCAAACAAGCTATGACATCAATGCTTTTAGTTATGCTCAAACCAAGCCATGTGGAAGGACGCCTCATATTCCACCACAACCCCCTAAAATCAACCACCCCAACTACATTGTCTTTAAACCTTTACACAGCACATTCAATTAATTATACGTAAACACTCAGACATGCAGATTTTTGTATTTTCAGATTGTTGTCAAATGTTATGCCAAATACCAAGATTCGTTTAAGCGTCTAGTATGAAATACAATATTTATGCGTTTTTGTTTTTTTTTCTTCAAAAATTTTAAAATTGTACCTCCAACCCTTTTTTTCCCCCTTTCCTATGGAGGACCTCATTTATACTTGAGATAAAGGCTTATTTTGGTCAGAAAACTAGCCACAACCTCCAACACCCCACACCCCATTTGCTCTTAACAACACACACTCATGTGCATGGTTTGCATCCAAGTTCTTGTTCTTTGACATACTGTATGCAACAGATTCATCCAGCCATCAGCTAACTGCGTATCTAAAACCTTGGTTTACTGCAAGCTGAATCTACACGAAGCTTTTGGAAAAAGGCATAGCAGACAATTTGTGGGGCTTGAAGAACACAAAAGAAAACTGAGATTGGGGTTTACACCCGTACTTTTGGCTAACCATAACAAATCCCTTGGGATCTTTAAAAATGGTGGTTATGGGGAAAGCAGCCATGACAAAGCCCTGGTGCTCTCAGAGGCAGGAAAAGGATGCAATCTTATGTTTTCAATTAGGGAACATTAGATCAAATAGCACCAGTGTTGTTTGCTCCACAGTAACTACCTGGGGCAATTACTGCAGGACTTAAAGGGCCTTTATTTGTTTATTTCTCTCTCAAACACAATGCTTACAACATTGTTTAGTCAGCTCTCTTTATTAAAACGCATGAAGCAGTCATTAAGAAGAAAAAATACAAATGTGATGACAAGCAAAGAAAAATATATGTGATTAGTATATTCTTGTACTTTTAATTTTCCTCCGAAAAACACATCATTTACTTGTTACATAAGCTAGTTGTAATGTTTTTTTGGGATTAACTTAGGCAAATCTTTCCTAAATTTCCATAGCTGTGGAAGTTCTGCATCTGATGCAAGCACTAGCCTCTGATGGTTTTAAATTTTTTCATTGTTAGCAGAGATGTGTGTATCTTTGCGCTAATTACCCTCTAATGTTTTGACTTAGGCCTTTGGATGTGTGTGTTGCCAGAATTTCTCATTCAAAATGAATGTGCTGTGTTGGAAGGAAGCATGTGTTCAGTTAAGTGCCTAGCAACTGTAAAACTGTATCACTATGCCAACAAAAAAAGGGAACAAAGTATTACGAGAACAACAATTACTGAGACACAAGAAATAAGTACAGATGCATGTTTTCTCTTACTACCAAATGCTGTTGTTACAGAAAAACACAAATTTATGATACGGGCTTTAATATTTGTGCCATGGTATTTCCTAATCTTTAGCAAACTATGGTTAAGTTGTGTGTTCTGTATCAGTATTTGAAGTGCTGCAATGTTCAATGTAGGGTGTGGTGTTTGTTTTAATATGTAAAAATCCAGAGCTCATTTATAAATCTTCCTTTCATCCAGAGCTCTACTACTACTACTACTACTACTACTACTACTACTACTACTGCTACTACTACTACTACTACTAATAATAATAATAATAATAATAATAATAATAATAATAATAATGATAATAATAATAATAATAATTAATAAGGTCTTTAGAAGCACATCGGCAGAGTGAGTGAGTGTGTGTGAGTGTACATGGAGCCCTGTGATAGAGCGGTGTTCTCTCCAGGGTGTGTTCCCACCTTATGGTGTGTTCTCCCTGGATATACTCAAGATCCACAACTTCTTTACAGTGATTAGTGAAGGAGATTGAATAAATGAACAAATGATCATGTCTGCTGGTGTGAATTCAACTTTACATCACCTCGCATCCCTTGAGATAAAGCACAACACTAACGGGTAACGTACTTCTTTTTTACATTAAAGCGCTACAACCGAATGTATGTGAAGTGAACTGTATTTTGCCAGAGCAATTGAGACTCAAATGAATAGCTGAAGTCAGTGAGAAAGTGAATGACAATTTTTGGCTCATATTTATGTTGGCTAGGGACTTCACTGTCTGTCAGATAGAATGCTCCAGATGCGAGTGATATGAGGCAGCATAATGATCTCGCTGCTCCTCATGGGATGGATTTTATATTGAAATTTGCCATATGTCTTGCTTTCATTATAGTAAGGTGACAATAATGTGCATGGACACTTGCATCCAAGGACTTCCCTTTCATTTGTGCCAAGATTTTGTGCATTTGTGTGGCAAAACGCTTGTGAAATTTAGCATCTGCTCTTCAGTGAATAGCTGAATGGTATTGATGGGGGCTGTAAAAATGTCAGTTAGGACTAATCTCTATTTTGACAATCCTAAGCTGGCTAATAAACTTCAGGAAAGCTGGTTGCTTGGGTGTGGATTAAGTGCTGTGCTTCTCCATGTTTCTCCAGACTGGCCCAGCTGTTGCCAAGGGTGTTGTGTGTGTAATTGGCGCTCTGGACTGGGCCTTTTCCACATGTGTTGCAATAACAACATTAGCAATGGAAACATGCTACTTCCTGATCATACTGGGTGTGGGTATTACTGTATCTTCAGAAAGCAACAAGGCAAAAATAATAAACTAACCAAAACTAAATATACAATGAAAAAACAAACTAACATACTTTCTCCAAGCAGTGATTATTAGAAAACCTTTCTTTTATAGAAACTCTGACCACCACTACTCTGCCACCTGACTGAGAAAACTGAGGTTCAGGTTCTATTCCAGTCCATGACAAAATCAACTGTATTGAATAATTGTATTGACGCAAGAGTGAGAAGAATTGTATCTGTTTATTTTAAACAAATTTAGAGACATATTAGAAAGGCATTATTAATGCCTCTCTAATACAGGTTATTAAACAGTCAATAGAGAGATTTAAACTTAAAGAATAGTTGCTGTCTTTATTTTTTATTAGCTAATTCAGCAGTAGACCGGACTTCCCCATCTTCTCCTGCCATCTTCTTTAGCATGTATGTAAACTTTGATGAACCTGATTTCTGTCATGACCTTCCAGAAATACTTCCAGGAACTGAGGTTGCTCTTTTAAGACCTATAATTTCACCCACATAGGATACACTGATCAGACATTAAAGTTTAATTTTAGTAGATATAATCAAATCTGACGAATATTGCACTTTTGATGGAAAATCAGTTTAAAGAAATGACTACAGATCTTTGAAGTTGAGCCAAGGTATCTAATTTAATGATCTTTCCATGTTTCACTGGAAAGTGAATATTGAAAACCCCCAAGCAGATTCCCTCACATTAGTGCCAATTGCACACCACTGCCAACAATGTAACACACTGGTGTGAATGACTGTATGTGTTGAGATAAAGGCTGTGGTTCGAGTAAGGGAGGGGCAGTTCAACATTTTTTTGATGTTTAATTCATTGGTAAACTCTAACAGTTTAAAAATTCATTAGGTTTACTGCTATGGACTAAACACATTTAGCCCCTTCTTCTTTTTATTTCGTTATCTTTAAATGACAGAACATGTATGACCTAAAGATGAACTCTGAATTTGGTAGTTTCATTTCCTTTTTAACATGAACATCAAATTGGTGCATGCTTTGTAAGCGTGTGTGTGTGTGTGTGTGTGTGTGTGTGTGTGTGTGTGTGTGCGTGTCCTACTTCATCCCATTGCAGTGTTTTTCTCACTAATGTCAGTGTAGTGTTGTGTTTCCATGAACCTGTTGTTGCCAGGTACGTTTCTGATAAAGGCTACCTCAAGCTTTCAACAAGCTTCAAGAGGGAGTTACGAGAAAAACTAAAAAAAAAAAAAACTTGGGCTCTCACATGTAGAGTAGCATCCAAGTCAGACCTCACACTGCAATTACCAGTAGCACTGCTAGCGCTCCTGTTCTCACCTTCAGTAGAAATAGAAATGGGCAAGCATGCCTTCTATTAAATGTAAGTGACACTTAGTCTAATTGAATCAATCAATCAACCGACATGCATTGCAAAACATACACACAACCTCGTCCATCACAGTGACTGGTAAGGTAAACACTCATTTCCTTTGGATGAGCTTAAAGTAAACACAAGAATGGCCACATTCATTGTGCAGCAAAAACAAAGACACTAAGAAGTCATTCTTCTGAAATGGCCTGCTAATATGAGTAGAAAATGGCTGCTTACTGCCTGCTGCCTTCTATATTTCCATCATACACACACACCTTTTTCTACACATGCGCCTGTCCGGCTCCACCCAGTCCACGAGTAGGATAAACTCCATAATTATGTTCAACGGCAAGTTTCCACTCTGAGCCAGCCCTCTTTGTTTCAACTTCCCGCTACTTTTTTAAACCAACCTCCTCCTGTAAAATATTTTCAAGCTACTTCCTTTCCATAACAAATGTACATTTCACAACCTTATATAAAGTTATAGACCATCCTAGTGAAATTTAATCAATATGTCTTGTCATTTTTTATTTTTATTTTTTAACAACTATTCTGCCTTAATTCAACTATTCTGATTCTATTCTGATTTTTGTTTAAAACGAGTGAGTTAAAATGTTTGTAAAACTATGGTTGTAAATGAGCTCAAATTAGAGAAATAATAAGAAAATTCCTTGATCAGGGACTGGTCCCAAAGTTAGCATGTGAGAATATTAATTATTTAAAACAACAACAACAACAACAACAAAACAAAAAAAACATTAATTATCAGTATCTACTAAAGAGTTTGGCATGTACTTACTGTGGAATAGCAGAACATAGAAGACTAAAGTTAGAGCCATCCTTGTGCACATCTCATTCATTTTCCTCATGGCCATCCTTTCTGTGAGCATGCTGCAGTGAGTGAGTGTGTGTGAGAGAGAGAGTGTATGTTAGAGCGCTGGTAGAGAGCTTAGGGGTTTCCTGTGACTAAGTTTGTTCTGTGCAGGACACACTGGCAGGATAAAGCATGGTTTGTGCTCTGGTGGTTTTATATGGCCCCACTACTGCACCACTCCACCCCCACCACCCCTTCTCTCTTTCTCTCATGTTCTCTCATGCTCCACACCCACTTTTTCACTGGCTTGTGTAAGTTCTCCCCGTCCCCCTCTCTGTAAACAAGCACAACCGCCACCATATTTTTGAGATTTTACAATAAAGAGGTGCATGTCTGTAAGTGTGGTTTGTGCTGGAATGTGAAACAGACCTTTTTCTTTCTTATTTGGTGCCATATTTGAGCTTTGGCAAGAAACATTATATCATCATATCATCATACGATCATTACCACCTTACCTTCTCACCACACCCTAAATCTGTATGGACACTTAAATTGACTCACAAAGGATAATAGAACCTAAACAGTCATTTTTCAACTATGTTGTCAAAATATTTGCATGCCATAATCTTGTTAGAATTATATCCTTCATATCCAGAATATATTTTACTCTTTTAATGTGTGAGCAGCAGAGACGTGTAGGAATTCAAACTCTTCTGTGATGCATTTTAATACCATTTTTCATCTTTAACCCTTTAACACCAGAATGCAAAATGTGTATTCCAATTAGTCATCGTAAACCTCTGTTTGTTTCCACCAACACAGGAAAGGGATTTTTCACATGAAGTGTGTGTGTGTGTGTCAGGCTAGTGAGCATCTGGAAGCAGGGCTGTGCTTTATGTTTTCTTGGGGACTACTCACAAAATGGCTTGTTAAACACTTTGGCCAGATGGGTGCAATGGGAGCCCAGAGCAGAGCACATGAATCTCCAATAATGCTCATTTTCTTTCCTTGTTTGTTTAAAGAAGGCCAAGATAACCAGACCCTCTTGCCTATGAGGAAGCTTGTAAGTACAAATTAAAATTTACATCTTTTTCATCTTTTCATCAAGTTATTCATCTGGACAACACTGATCACATGACAGAAAACCTTTCCAGTGTGTCATTTCTCTGCTCCATCCAGAAACTTGCTCAAAGAAGTCATAATCATCTAAAGTACAGTAAAGCAGTATTGTCCCATTCTAGTTATGATAAACCCAGTAAACAATGAGAATTTAAAGGTCTGAGGATTAAAGGTCATAATTTGCTGCTTGTTAGAGTCACTGCTGTTGTTTTATCTTGCTTATCTACTTAATACAATGTTGAAATAGGTATGGTACATTATATGTGTATATGACTGGTATGAATAGAACCCATGAGTAGACATAGCTTTCCTGGTCATGCAGCTCTATAGACCAATAACATAGAGAGGCAGAAGCATTTGCTTGTCACATATATATTACAGCACAGTGAAATTCTTTCTTTGTGTATCCCAACGTTGGAGGTTGGGGTCAGAGCACAGGCTCATGGAACAAGGACGGTTAAGGGTCTTGCTGAAGAGCTGAACAGTGGCAGCTTGGCAGTACTGACTTGAAACACAATCCTCTGACCAACAATCCAAAGTCTTAACCACTTGAGCCACCACTACCCCTATGACATGAGGTGGAGAATAACTTTTAACCTACCAGTGCAATTCATGTTCCCGGACATACTGTTCTGATGGACAGTATAAAATCCATGAATGTCACTTTAAGCATATTCTCTAATGCTCTGTGGTGCTGTAATATGTGAAATCCCCTCTGGGATGAATGAAATAATCTAATTTGTAGGTCTCTAGCATTGGGAGACACTTGGTCAACAATGCAAACAGACAGCTCAACTAGGCGGCTCAATAGAGTGGTACAGAATAAAACTCTGTCTGATCTATCTATCTATCTATCTATCTATCTATCTATCTATCTATCTATCTATCTATCTATCTATCTATCTATCCATCCATCCATCCATCCATCCATCCATCCATCCATCCATCTATCTATCTATCTATCTATCTATCTATCTATCTATCTATCTAATTGAATCGTGGTATCCATTTGTAGGTCACCTTTTATGCAAGTCTCAGTCACTTTACTGCATATATATATATATATATACAGTATATATAATCTGATGTATACTATAAAACTTTGTTTTGCTTCCAAGACAGTCACAAATGAATATGCGTATAGAATTCCAGTAAAACCTTTTTTTAGTGCCAGACGCATGAACAACATTCTTGTTCACGATTTGTAATATGCCTTTGGGCACCACTTCACATGAAATTAATTTTATAAAAAAATGAATGTATCGTTTGTCTAAATGGGCTGATGGTAATAGCAGCCTTTAGCTTTGGGAAGGTTTTGTCCTGTTTGTGGGAGGGAAATGGGAATTGCCCTGGCACACTATCATCTCTTATTTGAGTCCAGTTCTACAGCATTACGTTAATGAATGTTATTTTGTCTGTTTGTTTACACACTAAATCATACATGTGCACACAGACAGACACACACACATGCACGCATGCATGCAGGTCTGCACACACACATATATCTATACTCATATTATAGTTATACAGTATAAGATAACTGAAATTAAACAAAATGATTTTTTTTATTAAAGAAAAAACCCAATACACAACAAAGCATTATTATCCATGGGTCTGCACAATCACTGTGTGGACATTTGATTCCACAAATAATTAAATACATGCACACACATGGTTTTAATTGCCACTGAAACAGAATATTATATTTCAGAGGGAAGTTCAGTGATTTTGGTTCTTTTCAGGGAAATGATTTTTCATGATCTCTGTTTCAAAATAACTTTTTTTTTTTTTTTATTCCCTTTTGCATAAGAACAGCTTGAGACTTCTCTAAACTCCAGCAGGGAAGAGGAGGGTGGGGCAGACACATGGAGGTTTGTTTGTAGATGCACTCCCTCTAAACGTGTTTACATCTGTTCAACCTTCATAATTCAGGATTACATATTTGATCTTAGAACAGGGATGTGCTGTTTGTAGCTGGAAAAAACCCTGAAGCAGCATTAGAGAGGATGAAATGGAGTGTAGTTAATCTCTGAACCTTTTGGGAACATGGGATTTTAGGTTTTGTTTGGTGTTGGGTCCTATAAATACTGCAGTGCTTTGTGTACATGTTTCTAATAGCAACTTGAAACCATCCTAAATAAAAGCGCTTTAATAAATTCAACAATAATGAATAGCGAATGCTCAGTTGTAAATCTTTAATAGGCAGTTACAGACTTGCCACACACATGAACAATGACTGAAACATTGTTATATTGCCAGAGTTTGGCAATCTAAATCTTATAAACAGCAGCACTACCATACACTCTGGGGTAAGAATACACCATGAATAGAACCCCCATCAGTTTCAGGACACCTTGTGCACTCGCTTTCCAATATCATATTTTTGTGGTCAGAGGGAGGAAAGCAGTGAACCTAGAGAAACCCACATAGACACTGAGAAAGCATGAGGAACACAAATCGTATGCAGAGTTCAGAAATGTGGAGAAAAAGTCACTCAGAGAAATGGTGACCTTGGAAATGTGAGGTGGCATCACTGACTGCCATGTCATCACCAATTAAAACTCAGGATAGTGTGCAAACAATAGTCAACTTTCACACCACCACAATACTGCCAACCTCAGAACACTGATCCTCACCTCCAGCTACCAACAGTGATTAAACCTTGCAATTTTCTCTGTTCACTTTCATCCGCAAGCATGGCTCGACTTGACCTTCCAGCCACTTGTTCTCCAACAGGATATTCTTACACCATGAACTGGAGTGTACTTTGTACTAGCATGAGGATATTATTGACAGAATCTACATAACACTTCATTTAAGAAAGTTTGACAAATACTGTATTGAGTACTGTATTGAAAGGAAGAATGCCAGTAAATACACTCCACAGTTGGAGAACTGATTAAAGGTTGGAGGTGTAATTGAAGGAAAGTTATGCAGCCAGCAGTCATTAGAGTTTGGCCAGGGTTCAAGTTAAATGAATGTCATGCAAAACCGTGTGAGGAAGAAGTGCCAGGAAGCGCATAATTCTCAATATGTAACCCACCCTAAATGCCACCACACTTAGTTCCGAGTATTCATCATCTGTGCGTGCTTTAAAAAACCCTACGTTTAGTCTTCTAAGTTATTTATCCTAATCACAGAACAATGTGTGTCTAGGCAGAGGAACTCTCTCTCTCACACACACACACAAACACACACACAAACACACACACACACACACACACACACACACACACACACAGAATAGGGAGTGTGCCAAAAGTGGGATGCACTGCTCTTCCTGTTACACAAAGAAACAGCTCAGTTTGTCCTCTCCTTGGAAAATAAAATCACAAAGAATCTTCACAAAACTCATAAAGGAAGGAAAAGAGTAATAGAAAGAAGAAGGAGCAGGGTGCACAGCTGCATTTGGGAATTTGATTAGTCAAAATTCAATTCATTAAATTCATTTTTATGGCACTTTTAACAATGGACATTATCACAAAACTATAATAATAATAATAATAATAATAAAGCAAGGAAAAACTCCCTGAGATGACATTAAGTAGAAACATTCAAGAGGAACCAGACTTCAGTGACACCAGATAGCGTGATTATAAATCTTTTCCCTTCTATAACTATGCACTATATGCTAAAAGGTGCAATTCCGTAAGCAGGAGATTCATTCTAGTTTTAACATGAAATCTTTCACTGATGTACACTTGAGTGCACTTCATGATTTGTGAGTGCCACTGTATCTTTAGGCTGACCATGTGAGTGCAGCAATGAGTGCTTTCCAACTCCAATCAGGAGTAGGGCATTAGGATGGATCAGGCAGGTCCGGAGAACAGAAGGGGTCAGGATCACTGATCTATCAGGAGGAGCATCTGTGACTAAACAGAGAGAGAGAGAGAGAGAGAGAGAGAGAGAGAGAGAGAGAGAGAGAGAAAGAGAGAGAGATGTTTAGTGTCGTATAATGCTTAAGGATAGTGTGCATTGTGTGCGGAGTGAAAGCAGGGACTGCAGCAAAACTAGCTATGACAGTATAAATAAATGTCAAAGCTAGTAAGTAACACAGACACAAGGGCGTCCTGACACATGCTCTTCGTGTAGTAATTGTAGGCATGATTAATTATTTTGTGAATGAAAGTTGTGTGTTGGTATTGTGATATTATTTATTCTCTCCATGCTGATTCTTATTATATTTTATTGTATTCTGTACCACAGAATAATGTACTGAACCCGAAATTAGTCACACCAAAAGATACACGTTGTATCAGCCAAGCCTCAACAAATATGCAATAGCATAACAACATGTCTGTATTTCTCTGTCTGAAGCTCTACTGCAAAAAAGACATTAAATCTTCCTTGAAAATCTGGTCTCCTGATTGATCCTCTATGTACTGCTGAATATTTGTAATTGTAATTGTAAGGCTTCATTTTGTAATAGATTGGTGAGAAGCAACACGGAAGGGCAGAAAAGATGATCACAAAGCTTTTCTCATTTTCTACATTTACATATGGCATTTGGCAGATGCCCTTATCCAGTGTGACTTACAGAAGTGTTTTGAAGTCTTTATTCGTAAAATCATTCAGATACTGATTCACTAGGTCATGGACTATGAGTTATATTAATGTAAAAAAGCTCTGTTGTGGATGTGGTTCATATGAAAACACAATGAAAGATTTAATAACAAAATCATTTTCTGGCTTAATTATGTCACACAGATTTTCTTTACTTTGCCCCTTTTTCCCACAGATTGCCAGTGATTGTCATTATAGATAACAGAAACTCTAGTGAAAGTAAATCCGCAATTCAAAGGTGTTTTCTGAAAGACTTCTAAAGATTCTTTTATAATGACTTTTATTAAAAAAAACTCCATTGTCACTTTCACTGTCTTTACAAAATCATATTTATCAGGCCTCCTTCTTTCCTTCCCAAAACCCTTATTGTCTGCAGTCTGTTCCAGAGTCGATACAGATGTTTCACTTTAGCAGCTGTCTCAAGTGGGAAAAACTCCGAATGCTAATAAACCGAACCCCACCACACCCTACACAGCACATAACCCCAAATGTCTAAGAGACAAAATATACCTCATATTCAACAGAGTTATGAACCATTATGACCCCAAGAGCATAAAACATACTGAAATGAGCACAGATAAACCCTACAAATGCACAGGCATGAATAAGAAGAACAGATAAGAATATAATAAGAATATAACTGCAAATGTAACGATGAACGAAAACCAGAGCTCATCCAGTGAAGTGATCTGAATTTCAGGAAAACATTTTTCAGTGGCTTAATATTTTGTGTGCTTTTAGGAAGCAGGCATCAGAAGTAGGATGTCATTGTTTCTCTAACTAGTTCAAAACATGATCATGATTTCCATTCAATCACGCAGACCCAGTCAACATGATTCGTTTTAGTATTTTTTTCCTTTCGAAATTTAATAAGAATGCTTTTCTCCACGTTTTGACAAACAATCCAGAACCAAGGTTCAGTATGGTTCTAGTTACAAGGCTTGGCAGATATTCCTCACAGATACAGGATATAACAAGATTTGGAATCCTATCAAAGATTTACTACAGAGCATGTCTGAGAGCAAGACGCAGATAACTTGACCCCTTTACAGGTTTGGTGCCATGCTAGCATATAACTGCAATGTAAATAACACCTTACTTTACACAAATAATCTGCTTTACAGCTGGTAATTGGCAGGTAAAGTCAATTTGTTTAGACAAACTGTCCAGAGTTCACAAGCACACACAGAAACAGTGTTTCTAGGTTATAGCTCCCTCTATTGAAAAACGTGTATCATTGTGTGGACTAATCCTGAATGATGTACAGAATATCAGTAAATACAGTGCTCACATTGATCTTTGCTCATATTTAATAATTCCTGAATCTCTTAAAATCAAACAATTAGGTCAAAATATTGGTGTATTTGACTGTTTTTGACTGGATACAGTTGTAGAAAGGACATTAAGATGAGGATGGGATCCCTTCAAAATCTGGTTCCTCTCAAAATTTCGCCATCATATTGTCTCTTTCTTAGAAAGCCTCTTTCTTATTTTATATATATATATATATATATATATATATAGTACTATATATATATATCTTAGTGGCTAAGATTAGAAGGTTGTGACTACAGATTAGAAGGTTGTGAGTTCAAATCCCAGGTCCACCAAACTGCCTCTAAACAAGGCACTTAAACCTCCATTAATTATTTGTGTAAAATTAGTTTAAATGTGAGAGACTCTGGATAAGGGTGTCTGCCAAATGCTGTAAATGTAATTTTTATCTTGAATCTTTATTTTGAATTTTTATGATTCTGTAAACCTGCTTCTTAGACAATAAAATACAAATGTTTCAAATGCTGCTAAACAAATAAAACTAAATCGAAACAAAGTGGAAAATGGCACAGAAACAATAAAGTTTTTTCCACCCGAATTTATTTATTCTTTTAGTGCACAGTGTAGAGTCCAACTGTGAGCACTCACCTAGGCCAGGTTATCTAAAACAGATTGTCATATGAACACATTGGAAAAACAATCCATTAATGGAACAGAATAATGGATGAATAACATTTATGAACATTTTTATAATCTTAATATATACTTGCGTCTTAATATATACTTAATTTTAGAGACAATAGGCTGTTGTTTTTCTCTGGCATTTGTTCCCAAAGAATCAGTTCTTTTTATGGATTTAAAAATAATGGATTGTATTATATTCACAAGAAGATTCCTAGCTTAAAAGGAAAGAAGGCAATTTTTTTTCCTCTGCATATTTTAACTTGGAAGAAAGCATGCAGGGTCATGAGTGCTGAGAACTGTGGGAGCAGTTGAAGGATAAAGAATTGCTCAGTGACCCAAAGCTCACAGTGCACAGTTTTGCACTCCTCAAATCAGTAGCCTAGAGCTTTTACCAGTGAGTCAATCAGTACTGTAACATTTCAGTTGAAATCATTTCAGTTTTATTGTCTGATATTATTTCAATTTGACAGCATTTTGGATATAGTCCCCTAACTAAGTTCCTGAGATGAAACAAGGAAGAAACTTTGAAAGAAAAACCATAGCCAAAAGAGAACTCTGAGGCTGGATAGCAATTCTAAATAATCAGATCTGTAGAAGTATAAAGGCAAACATTACAGTGTTGAAATGTGGCTCTGTATAATCATGAGAACTAGACATGTCAGAATGAGTACAGGACCCACACGTTATCACATTATCATGGTGTTCTCACTCTTGGAGACACCACTAGATGGAACTCTAAGACCTGTTTGAGGAGATGAGCCCAATTCTGGCACAAGACTCTGGTCAGAACTGGACGATTAGGCAGCTTGGTGCTACAAAGGCTCCTTCTTGTGGATGGACTGGGAATGTTTCTTTTATAACAAGAAACACCACAGACAATAGTGGACACAGATCAAATAGAATCGTGTCAAACCTCCCCCAAATTCAAGCCTATTACATTCAATATACCAAAATAGCCTGGATACATGTTTAGATGGATGACTGCTTGTGGGAGACAAAGCAATTCTGATGTTGCCAATCTCTCTCTCTCTCTCTCTCTCTCTCTCTCTCTCTCTCTCTCTCTCTCTCTCTCTCTCTCTCTCTTCTATCCTTAGTGTAGTACTGTGTGTGAACAGCTGTATTTCAATGTGCATGTGACTTGAGGTGTGTGTGTATATGTCTGTCTCATTGTAGTGGACTGCCTCCGAAGTATTTGTTCTGGGCTTGGGCAAAGACTCTCAGGTCCAGCACATTAAATATTCATCCAGCTGCAACCCTTAAGCCTTTAATAATTCTCAGAGTAGTGTCTTGAAAGCAAGGCCTTACTACCCTAGACACGTTCCCGCTTGGACAATGATTTCAGACAGTGCAGACAGTGAGACTGAGAAAGAGAAAGTGAGAGAGCGACTGCAGAAAACAGATGGTCTGTATTTAGAAGAGCGGAAATGACATGCACATGGGAACAGAGGGGCACAAAACAACCTGTGTTTAGTTAAACTGAGTACATGTATGTAGTGTTATTTTCCCCCTGTATATTTGTATAAACATTATGCATTAAACACATTATGAGAATTAAAGAATCTAAAGAATATCTGTAGTTAAATTCTTTCAAAATCCTATCATGAAATGCAGAAATATCCAAATTCCAGGACTCATCAGGAAGGAAGTACAGACTGAAGGAAGGACTGACCCGGATTTATCCAGACTGTTAACATGGTGTTACTAAAGTTTAATTAATAAAACATCTTGGGATGTGCTGTTATAGGAAAATAATCAACAACAGGCTGTGATTACTGAACTGAAGTGGATTACACAACAGCAGATTTCCAGTAATTAATTTAAAAACACATACTTCTTTTTTTTTATTAGTTTATAGTTTTTCAGTGTAAGCAAGGCCCAGTACTTAGAACTTTTATAAATGATTGTTGCCTTAGCTGTTTTTCAATTTTTAAGACAAAAAAAACTTATAGGCTACTGTCTGTTTTAAAACATTTACCTTTGAAACTTCTTACATGGAAAAAGGTTATTTCTGCTTCTGAATATCAGCATGATTTTAATATGTTTATTATGATTTAGATTATTCAGTTTAGTTCAATTTATTTGTATAGCGCTTTTACCATTCCACATTGTCTCAAAGCAGCGTTACATAGAAGTATAGAAACAGAATAAAAATTACAAATTTAAAGTTAAAATTAAATTGATATTTGTCTCTAACTTCTATCCCTAATGAGGAAGCCTGAGGAGACGATGGCAAGGAAAAACTCCCTGAGATGAACAAACCTTAAGATGAACTAGACTCAGAAGGGAAAAACATACTCATTTGGGTGACACTGGACAGTAAATAATATAAATGTAAATAATTTCCTTTCCACAACAGTTTATATTTAAGGTGGAATTAAGCATCCCTGGTCAGTGCTAATGTCTTATATACTGTAACCTCCTGTAATATATTAGAAGAGCACATTAATATAAACATACAATTCACCTTTTAGCCAACTACTGTTAGATCTCCTGTTATAGGAAAATACTTTGACAGAAAATTCATTCAAATGCGGTTTCAAATATTTTACACAATTAAAACGTACTTCGTTGTTATCATTAACTTTTACTAGCTAGCGAGCGAGTTGTAAGCTAACGGGAAACCTAGCAATGTAGTTCTTGGCAATACAGAGGAGAAAATTATAATATCTGGTTAACATTTCTGGTACAGCAATACTTTTTAGATGTACACTCACTGAATACTTTATTAAGAATGCTACACTAATAATGGCTACGGCCTCAATTTGCTCTCAAACAGCCTGAATTCTTTATGGTATGGATTCTGTAAGATGCTAAAAAAAAAGTCCTTTGTAGAGTCTGCTCCATGTTAACATAATTGCATCATGGAATTCCCGCAGATGTTTCAGGTGCACTTTATAGTGTGAATCATCTGGTGATCCCAAAGGTGTACTCTTGGATTTAGATCTGGTAAAGCTACTGAGAATGCTACTGAAGAACAACAAACTCATTGTGATGTTCATGAAACCAGTTTGAAAATAATTTTTCTATGTGACATGGTGCACAATATAATGCTGGACGTAACCATAAGAAAATGGCTAAATTGTGGCCATGAAGAGATGCACATAGTCAGCAACTCAAAGAACACTGTGGCAATCAAGCAACGATGGATTGGAATTAACAGACCCAAACTGTGCCAAGATATCAGATCCTTACACCACCTCCATCAGCCTGGACTGTTTACACAAGACAGGTTGAATCCATGGATTTATGCCATTGGCAGCAAATTGTGACCATGCCATCTGTGTGCTTCAGCAGAAATCACGATTCATCAGCCCATGCTATGTTTTTGAAGTCTTTAACTGTCCAGTTTGGGTGAGTCTGTGCCCACTGCAGCCTCAGCTTTTTTGTTCTTGGCTGGCAGAAGTGAAACTCAACATCATCTTCTACTGTCCGCATCAAAATTTGAAGTGTTTGACGATTGTACAGAGTGGATGTCTGAGTTACTGTAGCTTTTCTGTCAGCTTGAAACCGTCTGGCCATTGTCTGTTGAACCTCTCATCATCAAGGCATTTCCATCCACAGAACCGCTGTTTACTGGAGTTTTTTTTGTTATTGCCCCATTCTGAGTAATCACTAGAGACTGTTATGTGAAAATCCCTGGAGATCAGTAGTTCTAGAAATACTCAACCAGCCAGCATGCTATAAAAACCTATGCCACAGTCATAATTACTGAGATCACATTTTCTAGCCATTCTGAGGGTTGGTCTCTCTGTCCCTGCATAATTTTATGCATTTTGCTGCTGCCACATGATTGGTTAATTAGATAATTGCATCAGTGTGCAAGTGTGTAGGTATTCATACATCTTAAAACATCTTAAGTATATAAGTAATAAGTAAATATAATTTTTTTGCTAGTCTTTCAGTTTCTGTAATTCATGCTTTGAAACATTTACCCATTTAGTTTTATATATTAAAATGCACTTAATAATGTTGTTGTCTGTCCCTACCACTGAAGACATCTTTCCTACAACATAATTTAGTGTTAGCCTTAAAACGTATCTTTAATATAGTCAAATTATCAAGTATGTCATTTTATGTAATAATAATAATAATAATAATAATAATAATAATAATAATAATAATAATAGGGGGGCACGGTGGCTTAGTGGTTAGCACGTTTGCCTCACACCTCCAGGGTTGGGGGTTCGATTCCCGCCTCCGCCTTGTGTGTGTGGAGTTTGCATGTTCTCCCCATGCCTCGGGGGTTTCCTCCGGGTACTCTGGTTTCCTCCCCCGGTCCAAAGACATGCATGGTAGGTTGATTGGTATCTCTGGAAAAATTGTCCGTAGTGTGTGATTGCGTGAGTGAATGAGAGTGTGTGTGTGTGTGTGTGTGTGTGTGTGTGTGCCCTGTGATGGGTTGGCACTCTGTCCAGAGTGTATCCTGCCTTGATGCCCGATGACACCTGAGTCTCCCCGTGACCTGAGGTAGTTTGGATAAGCGGTAGAAGATGAATGAATGAATGAATAATAATAATAATAATAATAATAATAATAATAATAATAATAAACAATGCATTGTTACAAGTGGCTGTAGTAAATCTCTTTGCAATTTAAGCAATTTAGCTGAAGTTACTTTAATACACTGTGATCTGTAGACAAAGGATCAGTTGAGTATTACAACACAAAATGGCTTATAGCGTTCCACTGATATGCAATCAGCAGTTCAACTTAAACTGATTACTATCCAAGTCCTCTGATTCAAGGGATGCTAAACCCTTTCCTCTGGCTTCCTCTCTGTGACAAAGAGCAGTGATGGAGAAGGTGATCTGCTGCTGCTTCAGAAAACAATGCATGCAGTCCGATACGAGCCAATCATTTTCATCATCTGCCAGGGGGAGGAACACAAGCATCAGCAAATCCGAGAAAGCTAAACACAATTCCATCTGCTTTGTTGAGGAAGGTGTGTGTAAACATCTGCATATATAAATGATATGTGATGACATTTGGAGGCACATGGCAGGCGTTTGCTGAGCTGTCTGTTTGCACATGTGCAGTAGTGAGCAATTCCCCAGACTAGCCATAGTATGGGTATAAACTGAATCCGTGAGCATTTGAATGTGTCACACTGGGCTGAATCTACTGTATGCTACAATTCAATAGGTAGCTCAGTTGAACAAAGAGCACTGGACCATGTGAATTCCCCAGTCATTGTCAGACTCTAGACTGATAGAACATACACACACACACACACAAATGAAAGGTTGCAAGTAGGCTTATTGACCTGTGTCGTTTAATAGCATTGGATTGACTGACATCTCTAATGATGTGGGCAGATATAGACCTGCTGTAGGACAAAGGGAAAGTGGAATACACACGCAGGTAAGAGGACAATCAAAAAATCTCCAACTTTTCCCCTTCACAGCAAGCTAAAATTGTACAACAAAGCTGAATTGTACAAAGTGATTTACTCCAACCATATTAATATTGTGAAAGTTTGAAAGACATACATGAGCCTTATGTTAAAATAAACTAAGTCCTTTATTCAGCAAGTTTTTTACAGAAAACCATATCAATGATTATACATTTTCTATTATTTTTTTATTTTCAATTCAATTTAATTCAATTCAATTAATTTGTATAGCACTTTTAACAAATCACAGCAGCTTTACAGACGTATAGAAACAGAAGAAAAAAAATAAAAATAAATAATAATAATAATAATAATAATAATAATAATAATAATAAGAAGAAGAAGAAGAAGAAGAAGAAGAAGAAGAAGAAGAAAAAGAAGAAGAATAGAAATAAATAAATGGATAACATACATTTAAAGTTTTTAAAATTAATTTAAAAATATTCATTTAAAACTCAAAATACTATTTATCTCTAACATCTATCCCCAATGAGCAAGCCAGAGACGATGGTGGAAGGAACCAGGCTCAAAGGGAACTCATTTGAGTGACACTGGACAGGAAATAATGTAAATGTAAATAATATAATATTTCTACATAGTTTATAATTGTGCAACCGAGAGCTCCTGTGGAACTAATGGGTCAGCGCAAACTCTTCAGAGTTCACCATGGACCCAACACTAATTCCTTCCTGTCAAAGTCTTCAAACGATTGCTGATAAAGTCCAGACCATGCAGCTGACTGATGCAACAATGGTTCAAGATATGACAGTCTCCGGGCAGCCACAGCAATCCCATGAGTCACTACAGTAGCTGACCATGCAGATCAATCCCCGGCAGGGTGACCACAGGGGGCGACGAGACTCCAACCAGGGGTAGAACATCAGGATTGACAAAGTAGCTCTGTAAGAAGAGACGATTATCTGTCTTTATCTTACTTATAAATATTTGTCATGCAATTTGTGTTACTATCTAAACAATAACCTATTAAAGAGCGTGAAAAAAAATAAGTTATTTGAATTACAGGCACACCCATACAGTATGTGATCATTCCTAGATTTGTCCTGCTTTGCTATCACAACAGCCTCCACTCTTTGAGGGTGAATGTATAAAATGCTGAGAAATCAATAACACACTTAAAAAACATAGTGTTTAAATGAGTTCTTACCAAAAGTAGCTATTTATGAAAGTGTTTAATTTACCCTAAAGTCAATGAATCTTTTATTTAAGAATGAGTTGAAGATACCTGAGCATGTTCTTCTTTAACCTCTAAAACCTTCATGTGTCCTTTTGTCTAGTTCACAGATTTCATTAATTGCACTTTACTTTCTTTTTTCCTGTAATTGCTATCACCCTGTTTTCCTTTCCTGTCTCTTCACTTCTCTCTCATCGTCTGACTAAATATTTTGCTTTGATTTTCCTGTTTTCTTTCCCCATTAGTCCTTCATATAGAATAAACTCTTCCATTAATCATTTGATTCCTCTGTCCATTTATTTCTACCTTTCCAGTAGCTCTTTCTTCATCTCCTCATTCTTTAACCATCCATTACACTGCTGACTCTCGTCCCTCCCCTCCGTTTTTCCCCCTAAACCATTTTTTATCTCTTTTTGACAGGTAGCACTGGAAAGCAGGTTCAGAAGGAAAGGTGGGGTTTTAGCTCATGGTATGTCATAAAACCAGATCTTGAGATGACAGGAGACAAAATCACAGCTACTGCTATTAAACAGGAACAAGCAGAAGTAATTTTGAAATGTCTATTAGTGTGTCAAAGAGACTTGACGCAATCTGGAAGAAGACTCACCTTTTATCAGAGGGGCATCGCCAATTTTTTTTCTGGACAGAAATACACAGTTGTATCACTAGTTTGATGTCATTTCACAATGTATGTGCTCAGGATTCATTATTAATACAATATGCCAGCTTGCTCATTGTTAGAGATATATAGTTACTTCATTTTAAACTTTAAACGTTTTATTCTGTTTCTATACTTAGGTAAAGCTGCTTTGAGACAATGTGAGCAACTTGAATGTCTTGTCTTTCACACTGATAAAACTTAGCAATGAAAAAAAAAAAATTATATATATTGAAATATGCCCTTTGAAAAATGGCATTAATTATTTTGGAATTTACTTCCTAATCCTGGCGAATATAATCCATAACCTTTGGTTTGACAGCTTCCTGCCACTTCCCAAAATGACATTATAAGTACATTAAGCCCCATGTGGGTTTGAATTGGTCTCAGTGGTACAGGATTACATTCAGGCAGGGATTACCCCCTCTCGTCAATAACAATAGAGTTATGTAAATCTGTGTGTGTGTGTGAGTGTGTGTGTGTGTGTGTGTGTGTCTGAAAAATGATTTTTCAGCCCAACAAATTTGACAAAACCAAATCTGATACACAAAAGTAAAATTGCTATAATTATTTACACTAAAATTGCTATAATTATTTAAATAATTTATTGAATTAAGTACAATACTGACCAAAATTGTGTAAATATTTGGCTAAACTCATGGGAATGCATATTTATTGAGTTTATTGGATTAAATTTACAATTATTTTGCTTTCAGCACTAGCAAAAAACAAGTAAGGTTTAATTGAACCAATTGGACACTTGCTCATGTGCACATCTACATGTTCTGACCAGAAGAGGAATAAGAGGTCACTGTGGTGCTGGACAAGATGTTTGTTTTTCTGTTTCCTTCTTACAAAAGTGTTCTTATAAAGTGTTATTAGAGACATAAAAATCAGATGTGCATTGGGATATTCTGTGATATTGTAGACATATGTTGGTTGAGGGATGGCTTTTGAGCTTGATTTGTATGTGGTTCTGACATTTATGCTTTAATTGATGGGTTGTTTTTCAATATTTTTGATTTGTGTTGGGTGTAAAGGTTGGGGTAGAGTGTTCTGAAATATTTTGAATTATATTCAAATGGATGTGGTGGGATGTGGTAGTCTAGTGGTTAAAGCGTTGGACTACAGATTGGAAAGTCGTGAGTTTGTTTTCCAGGTCTACTAAAGTGAGGCCCTTAACTCTCAGTTGTATATGTTGAAATAAAAATGGAAACCACTCTGGTTTAGGGTGTTTGCTAAATGCCAGAACTGTCTTAAGTAAAAGTTTTCTTTCAACCTCTGTTTGCAAGTACTAGTTAATTAAGTTTGTTACGTCATAATCTACAAATTCTACCTAATGCTCTTTCTCTCTCTCTCTCTCTCTCTCTCTCTCTCTCTCTCTCTCTCTCTCTCTCTCTCTCTCTCTCTCTCTCCCTCTGTGTGTCTGTCAAGCTTCTCTAAGATATCATAGATCATGACCTCTTCTGCTCTCTGGACCTGATGCCCTACTTCTGATTGGAGTCGCATCACTTGAAGGCTGCTTGTTGCTCCTGAGGATGCTCCACATAGACAAGGCTGGAGATACATGGAATTGCTGTGGATAGAACCATTTGAAGACAATGCCGGTGGCTTTGAACTACTGTTGCCATGGTCAATTATGGGCTTGGGTCTCTATCATCAAACGTTTGATGGGTTTGGCTGGAACGAATGTATATTAAAACTAAAAAAATTAAAATAAATTTGAAATCAAGAAAAAAAAAACTTTTTCCTTTCCAACGTAATCTCTGGTTTGCTCATTAGGGATAAATAAAAAAATACAATCTTAAACTTTATCTTTTTTATGAAATGTTACATTTTTAAATTTTATCATTGAACTGAATTATTTCCAATTATTTAGCTTTGTCAGTAGCTAGTGAGATGAGATGTTATTTATTTAACAATTCCTTCACTGAGTAAATGAAACAAAATGAGTAAAATTTACCTTACAGTGCAACTATTCACTGCCATTAGTGTCTCACTGTAGCACAGGGTGAAATATTAATGTCTGGCTATTGCAGCTTGTTTAATTATTGATACAGTGAGCTTAAGAATGTCCAGATGGACTAAATCAGACCTCTTGTGACCTGCTAATTAGACAAAGACCTGGCTACTTGTATTGACCACATGGAGAAGTATCACTGACCAGCAGAATACACTGGCGAGAGAGAGAGAGAGCGAGAGAGAGAGAGAGAGAGAGAGAGAGAGAGAGAGAGAGAGAGAGAGAGAGAGAATCTGTCTGGATCATTTAAACATGTATTTTTCCACTCACAACAAGCTCAATGTACTCACCTTAGTAGCCAATGCATCTTTTTTCTATTCATGCCATATCCATATATGAACAGTATGTTAAAATGTAGAAATCCTTGATGCTAATGGACATTATCGCCTTTGCTTATGTGCCGGAATGCCTGTGCTTTAAGATATGTTCTGTATTGATTGAAAAACTGTGGCATCTACTGCAGTCCCTTACAAATGGCCCCTGTGAGTTTTTTCCCCTAAGCATCCAATCGGTAGTCATTACTTCATTTCCACTGTAATATAATTTGTCTAGGAGGGCTGTTGAAAAAAGTGTCTAGCTGGGCTTAATGGTAGCTCGTGAAGACAAACTGCAGCCCCAGCTTGCATTTGCACCATCGCTTATCTTGTTACGCCACTTGCCCATGTGTGAGCGTTCATTGATGGCAGGGTTTAAATTGCATGCTAGGATTAACCCTGTCTAAATGGGATAAATGGGCAGCCATATTTGTTCTTAAGGCTTGGGGGTGGGGGTTAGGCTAGGCTGCCGGTGGTGCTTTTTGCTGATTTGGTTTGGCTGTGGTGTTGAATCAGATGTGATTTCTGTAACATACTTAAATAAACGTATGCCTCGTATGCTAATGTGGCTGTGGGGGATTTTGAACTCCAGCATTTTTTAAAATAAAATGGCCAAAAAAACCTACAGACCTTTCTTTACAAGATTTTTGACTCTTGGGCAGAGTTACACTATCAATCTGAAAAATATGAGAGCATTTTTCTTCATGTGCTAAAGGTTTTAAATTAGGTGTTCATTTACTCTGCAAATGAAATCAATCAAAACCAATTAATCACCATTTGATAGTTAGATCAAATCTAGTTAACGATGCTTTTGAGATTGGTAGTTGATAATGCTAAGCTGGTTAACTAGCATGTCTGACTTACATTTATTTTCTTTTTATACAACTAAGCAATAGAGGGTTAAGGGCCTTGCTCAGGGGCCCAACTGCAACAGCTCGGTGGACCTGAGATTTGAACTTACAACCTTCTGATTAACAAACAAACAACTTAATCACTACTCTACCATATAGAATTTTTTGTCGTTACTTGCTGCTACTGGACATTTTATATTTCATATTCAAAAATAAACAAACAAACAAACAAATAAATAAATAAATAAATAAATAAATAAATAATGGATTAATCATTTTTAATCTTATTGTGATAATCTTATTTCTCTGTATGTTGATAGTGGATACATGAATCAATGAAGTATCTATCTATCTATCTATCTATCTATCTATCTATCTATCTATCTATCTATCTATCTATCTGATTATAAGTGTTTGATACTTTAAATGAACTTTGTAAGCAGCCACTCTGCACGTGTGTGCGTACGTGCTATCTGCAGTACACAATAATGAACATTGTCTTATGGTTTCAGCAGTAACACAATGTGGCCAGACCTAAAACTGTGTGAAAGATGAAGAAAATGGAAACCATTGTGTAGCACATTTGGTTGGAGGTTATGAGCTAAGAGAGCGTCTCTCATCTGCTGCATTTTGTGTGCAGTAGTTTGAATTGTCCCTTCTACAGAAGACATAATAAATGTGTTATTGACTTGCTCTTACTCATCAAGACGATCAAATCTTATTTTATTTATTTTCCCACTACAGTACACAAGGTCGCGAGGGACCTGGAGTTTATCTCAGTGACAGAAGCTTATCCTCAGACTTCAACACATGTCTTAGGACTATGAGAGGAGACCGGGGTATATGAAGGAAACAACAGTGACCACAGATCCTTTGACTGACTTATCATCTGATATTAACATGAAACTGGTTTCTTTATAATGAATAGTACAGCAAAATAAAAATATTAAAAGAAATCGAAATCTTAATCACTAACTTTACATCATAATGCGTGAAACAAATAAAGTCCATACACCTTTTTCTAACCAGTAAAATTTATTTATATATAACAACAGTACAAATTGAATCCTTGGCTTGCAAAATAGGTGTGCTTCATATTTACAATAGGTACACAATAATATATAACAAAAACTAAAGCAAATAAAAAAGACCAACCTTTTTTTTTTTTTTTTTAAATACTTTAACATTCTTACAGTTTCCACAACACTTTTAAAAAACAACAATAACAGACAGCAATAAGTACTATTATCTTCATGGTCATTATTATTATTATTAATATTATTTCGTATTAACTATATTACAGACCTCCAGTGTCTAAAAAAATGTTTGTATAAAGGTTTGTGTAAATGTAACATACAAGCAGGTAGCATTCTGTCTGCAGAGATCTCTCCCATTATTTTATTATCTTCCTCCGATGAAAGACTGGATTGGTAATGTGAAGAGGATGTGAGTATAATTGTGGAGCATGCTATTCGACCACTGACAGCAAGATGTGAGCTAATAAAGTGCACAAAACCAGACTTTTGTGCCAAATGTAGGAAAGGGCTGCATTAAATGCATCACTGCACATCATTTTAGTGGTTTAGAATGAATGTCTCATGCTCTGAATTTCTATTCTGCTTTTGGATAACTGAAAGCGAGAGAGAGAGAGAGAGAGAGAGAGAGAGAGAGAGAGAGAGAGAGAGAGAGAGAGAGAGAGAGAGAAAGAAATAACAAGCTAATATCACACCTTATAAGAAGCATTATGTCACAGAAGGGGATGTATGACCTGCACGATGCACTTGTTAGAATGGAAGATTATGGAATAGTCTTTATTTAGATACGTTGAAATGTTTCCCAGTGTATATTCGATCTGAATGACGTATCCAGGATTTCATGAACGTTCTGATGCCAGATATTAATTCAAAATGACCACAGATTTTCTGCAGATTTGAGCCGTGACATGACGTGTCACATGACGTCATCATGAGTTCAGCTATCATAGAAAATAAAAGTTTAAAAGAAGAATCCTGTGCTTGCAGTTTCTCCAATTTAATTAGTTTTCTGAGAAAAAAAAAAGCACAAAAAACTCCACAAGTTGCATCACAATAAATGGCAACAAACCTGGAGGGGCTGTTTTACTAAAGAGTTAGCATTATACTGGATCTTCAACTCAAGCTGATTTGAAACCAGACCCTGGTGTCATCCTGACTATTACTAACGACTATTACTCTATCCTTAAGTGTTATTATCTACCTTCAGAAAGTTGAAGCCTCTGTTGAATTCCCACCTTTACAATTCTGGTGTACAACCGTTTGGAACAGCTTTTTTTTTAACCTTTGTTCTGTGTGTTCATCTATATTAAGACTCATTCTTGGAAGTCAGAAGCAAGTTGTTATCCGTGACCGCGAATTTTAGAAAAAGGAAGAGCCGACCTGACGTATCCTCGTAATTCATTTGGCCGTATCAACATTACCATTCCGACTGAATAAACTGGGAGGAGTTAATGGTGTGAGATCTGGGAAAGATGGCTGGAGCTGGTAAATAAAAAAAATCTAGGAAGACGTGTTGATAGACTGAAGCAAGGTGTGCTTCTATATTACCTGATGTTACTGGAATATGACATGTTTCATGTCCATGTGCTTGTGTGTGTGTGTATGTGTGTGTGTGTGTATGAATGAAATTCACATGCTCAAGTGCATTTTAAAAGCCTATATATGACTATATACAAACGGCATTCCTGCAGTGATTCTAACATGCTGTAGCTTGACAAATTAATTCCATGTCAGTTATGTCACTTGCGTTCTTATTCCTCACTCCCTCCCATTTTTGATGTGCGTTCCATGTATACTTTTTTTTTATCTCCTGATCTTGGTGTGCACATGACTAGATGAGATCAAAGCCATGCTTCAAAGCCCTGGCAGAAAACTGAGAGTAAAGCCCCCCCACATCTCTATCCATTCCTCCCTCTCTCTCTCTCTTTTCTTTCTCAATTTCTATCCTTCCCAAACACTCACCGCAATGTGGCGAAGCAATAAAGCACTGCACAATATCCGTGCTCTTTTAACCTTTAGTTAGCCTTCATCTGATCATCTTTTTTTTATTTTTTTTTATTATGAGTCTCAATATTTTCTTTATCTGTCTCAGAATAAATGGATTTGCCGACGCTGGGAGCAAGGAAGAATACAGAAAAAAAAGGAAATAAACAGACATAATGGGAAAAAAATGGACTTTGAATCTGCTTATGAGGTTTCAAAAGTCAATTCAGAGTGCACCGATTCGGTTTTAAAGCAGATTCAGGTATTAGATTGCCTGTCACTGTTTATGAAGTTGTCCATTGTTCAGGTCTTTAAAAACAGCTCTACCTAGAGTCATGCATTATAAATTAAAGCTATGTCATAGTTTGTTCATGCATGCTGCTGACATTTCTCATGATGCAGAAGGGGGGGAAAAGAAACACACACACACACACACACACACACACACACACACACGCACACACACGCACACACAGAACTACACAATTCCAGTTTTTCAAATAGCACAAGCTATCTTTTTCATACTGGTTCCTGGCATGTTTTCGGTGCCCAAAGCAATGGCAGCAGCTGTGTCTTGATGATTTTCTGATGTTTTTTTTTTCTCTTTTTCAGTTCTTCTCCAGTGCCACTTTGTAGCCACTGTTCAAGTTTTGAAGTGTTTGCTCCCCTTAATAAAGCATTAACCGTTTGATAATCCAGACTGACCTTTTGGCACTTACAGTAATCCTGATGCAATGCCACAGTTAGTTTCGAGCTATGGAAATGTAAGGTTAGCAGGATGGGACACTCTATCCTCAGTTCACCTCTGCATGAGCCAGAGCCACATGCACCACTCAAGTAAAACCTTGGCACTTGAAAATATGAACATATGGGAACAAAGACATTATTCTTCCTTTATGAGGTACTCTATAATGCATGCAAAATACACACACATTGGACCATAGGTAATAAGTAATACTGCCTGGTACTGAGGTGAGCTGACCTCAAGTCAGTGCTCTCCTTCTAAGGAATGTTCCTCCATCTACAAGCTGACCTAAAGGGTTCTCATTGCTGCTGTCTCATTGAAATTCCTGTAATTCACTTATGCTAATCAGCGGTACAGCATATTTAGGTAATGTAATCAAGAATGAAGAAGTCGACGCAGCACATCAGAAGCCCTTTTGGCCAATTTTCCATAGAAGTCAGCTCAACTGACCTTTCTTTTTTTTCAAGAACAAACAAACAAACGGACAAGATAGAGGAACATTTGTACATTCACGAAGGCTTACATGTAGAAAACAGGGAGACAGAGATTGCAGGGGGATTCGATTAAACCGGTCTCATGGCATTTTCCATGGGTGAAGTGCAGTCTTGGAAAACATGAGAGCCGCATGGATGAAAAGACGTGCTGGTCGAACTTTGACCTTGAACACCAACAGTTTGATGAGCTTTCTGAAAATACAGCTGCTTGCTCACGAATCCTAGAGAGTTCTGTATAGTCCACGTTTCTCTGTATGATCAGCAGACGGGAGGGATTTTAAAGATACGGATATAGAAATGTGTAATAATGATCACATCATTTGATGAAGAAGACTAGTCACTATGCCTTTAACATTTTGGAGGCACAATCTCAACAGAATAAATTAAATAAAAACAATAATCGTATAAAAATAAAATTTGGAAGTAAAACCCATGAGCTGGATTTCAATTGAGGCATTAAATATCCAATGCACTCTTTTTTGTTCTTCTGTCATGCCACGAGAAAAAAAAAAACAATTACAAAGAGGTATTGTAGCGTCGGTCCTGTCACATCTGCCAGTCGTGGGTATAAAACCAACGAAGACTAAACACATACAAAAACAAACATGCATGATGCCGCTAAACGCTGCTGGGTCCAGCATAGAGTTTTAAGCAGTTGGAAATCTTGAGCTGACTCCTTGTACACACTGGAAGGCAAACGTAGATGGACGTGCAGATTCACTTTGTGGAGGTAACCGTTTTGACTCGTTTCAAAGAAATACCATAACAAAATATCAGGAAATCCTCAGTCAGCTGTATCCCGTTTCCACTTGAGTTGCAGGATCAGGCTTTGGATAAAGGATTCATGGCACAGAGAATTTGTGTTCCATTGCTGTGTCTTTGTGTGTTTCTCAGCTCTCCATGGACATAGCAGCAATCAGTTGGTCCACCTTGTAGGCCAGCCTCTGCTTCCTTGCCTGCTCGTCCTGCTCCAACGCTGCAGTTATCTGGAGACACAAAGCAACCACTCATTAACATGTAGCCCTGTCTCAGCTGATGCCACAGAGTCAAACAGCACTTACCTCAGGATAAAAATCATGCATTAAACAAACGTCCAGCAAAGCAGCCAGTGTCGGTTAAGGAAAAAATTTGGTTATATTTAGTAAGTGTGCTTTCTTTGCCTGATGGAAGGATGATGGATGATGCTTTCCTTGTCTGATATCTTTGGATCATTATTTTTTTTTTTTTTGGAAAAAGGCATCCCACTATCACATTTATATTCTACTGTTTTCTGTTAATCTTTTTTGTAGTTTTTCTAGTCTATCTTTCCATACAGCCATCTCGGTCTCCATCCATCCATCCATCCATCCATCCATCCATCTATCTATCTATCTATCTATCTATCTATCTATCTATCTATCTATCTATCTATCTATCTATCTATCTATCCACCCACACAAGCCCATCTATCTATCTATCTATCTATCTATCTATCTATCTATCTATCTATCTATCTATCTATCTATCTATCTATCCACCCACACAAGCCCATCTATCTATCTATCTATCTATCTATCTATCTATCTATCTATCTATCTATCTATCTATCTATCTATCTATCTATCTATCTATCTACTGTATCTGCAGACTCTAATTATAATGTTTTCACCAGAGAACTGTCAAAGTGAATGTAGACCATGGAAGCACTGACGTCTGACTCTGGACACTGTCTAAAGAACTGTCTGATAGTTTAAGGCATTAATATGACATTAAAAGTAAAAAAAAGTGTCAGTCTCCGTTTCTCAAGAGACATCAAGGAAATCTCTCATAGTCCCATTTCCTTTTTTTAAAAGAATGTATATTTTCCCTCATTAGAGTTGAGTATGTAGAGAGTAGAGATGAGTGACAGTCTCTCTCTCTCTCTCTCTCTCTCTCTCTCTCTCTCTCTCTCTCAGCCAGTGCCACCTTCTCTGTCAGCTGTGTGGGAACAAGAGATGTCTTCATGGACAGGGTCTCTCATATACACACTGAAGAATACGATTAACAGGAACCTCCTCATCCCAGACCTAAGGTACACACTTTAAGTACAGAATTGTTATCTCATTGATGTGTGTATTTATGGTGCTCTAACACAGACAGACAATGTCTAACAATGCCTGTAAGTGAGCAGGTAGTAAAAGCTAGCAATAAATCCAGTATGTCTTTGTTCTCCGGAGGAGAAGCTCCAGTTCTCTTGTGTCACTCTTGCTCTTCCTTCACTCTTCCCAGCCAACACACATGATTTAACTCATGAACGACACGAGGGCCATTTGATGAGATGAATCATACAGTATGTGTTAAGGAAGCGAATTGGCTCAGTCGTACAGAACCGCAGGTCTGGTGAGTGGAGATGATGATATATATTTCACTAGAGTCAAAGAATTGTTTCTGCACCACTGCTTCTGATTTACATGAACAGCTTGTTACTCTGTCTTCCTTTCCATCACATGTGCATATATCACTAACACTAGGTTGGAACGACCGTGTGGTGCTATACGTAACTTATAGCATTCTCTAGCTAACTTGCTTCACTATATGAATTTTTGTAATTACTTTAAAATAAAAATCAATAGAAATGCTCAAAGCAAATAAGGGGAAAAAAATCATTACTACTACTTTCATCACTACAGATGCATGCTTGCAATAGTGCCTCTATTTATCTAACATGGTAGTGCTGTTATTGAGTTTTATAGTTATTATATCTTTTTTTTGCACACCGAGCAGATCTGATATACCCATAATTGCATTTGCACAGCCATACCTCAGTATAATAGGTTTAGCACTTGCACTTCATAAAGTTCGCATCTTTATGTATGAGGATGATTACTCATATATAAAACATATAAAACAGCAGTGAAAAACGAGTGAAAGGATGAAATCTTTCCATGATTCCTTTCAACACATTGTAATGTTAAGGTCAGGCACAGGAGCTGTGCTGCCATTATGAGTGAACATCTCATCTCATCTCCATCGAGGGCAGCACTTCGGGTAAGAGAGTCTGATCTGGCTGTGTGTAATCTTCCTCATCACAGCTCTATTCATCATCTCTGTTTGCTCTCTTACTCTTCCTATGTTTTGTGTGTGTGTGTGTGTGTGTTTGCTGTAGCTCACCTCTTCGCTGTACTTGCTGACGTAAGAGTAGATCTCATTCAAAGCACTCAGCATGTTAAACTCATGAGAGTGGAGCCGTGCCTGCTCAGCCAAGTACGCGTTCATGTCCTGATCGCTGATCGCTGGCAGTCTGTTTATATCGGCGTAGTATCTGAAAACATACAAGACAATAATGATAAGCAGATATTGGTACATAATATCCTTATGTAAGTTGTCCCTATTACTTGTCTATTACAGTACATGTGTTTAAAGGGATGTTCAGCATGAGATTCCTGTACTCACGTTTATTGGTGTTTTTCTTTTACTCTTTCAGAGATATATGATGTCATTATTTATAATCTGACTATCAGCGATCACTTAACATATGCCTTTTAAATCTCACAGTTTTTTTTTGCCACTGTCACATCTGATTTGATCTTCAGGAATTAAGAGCTACATCTGGTATATCAGCTGTATACAGCTACAGCTTCTTTGTGCCCATGTCTATTGTAAAAAGCACTGCACAAATAAAATCATAAAGGTTCAAAAAGGAATCAGGGCAATTCAAAAGGAATAAGATCCCAGCATCTCACCTTTCCACCCAGTTCTTGTAGTTGGGGATGTCTTTAGCATAGAGCAGCTTGTTGGAAGGAGAGTCTTTCCCCAGCCTATGTTCTGAGGTTGAACATGAGTCCATGAAGGTTTGGGCCACCACAGATAAACATGCATCTGTGATGCTGCTCTTGTGAATGTCGAATACGAACTGAGGGTTCTTAATCACGTTCACCCAGAATCGCAGAGGAAGGCTGAAGGAAAAACCCACACACAACATGATCTCAGGAAAGTGGTCAAAAATCAATTCCACACATCAAGCATACAGCTTCTGAATAAAAAGCATCTAACTTCTAACTATGTTTATGTATATGTTTAGACCCTGTCCTGTCCTGTCCTTACCAGTTACTTTTCCAAGTGTGGCGAACATCCATGTCATGAATGCCGTGCTTGTCGGCCTGCTCGTCCAAGAAGTCGAACATGTATTTGATGGCTAAAGGCAGAGCGCTGCCTCTGTGAACTGTGCTGAACAGAGTCTCGAACAGATCGTCCACAAACTTCTGCAGCGTACCCTAGAATATTACAGAAAGTCATAGTGAGAGATTGAGTACACCCTTAACTCTTATTCAACAAAGACCAGAACATGGAATTTGTGTCTCTTTTGTTGTGCCCAAGTTCAGCATTGTATTTCTTTGTCATGTCACACTCCACAGTGGTGCGTAATGGCTAATATTACGCTTAAGTTACGTTTTAAAACTTACGTTTTAAGATTTAGTATTTCTGTTTTGTGCCAACTACAGACAATATATTAACAGAAACAAAGAAACAAAAATGGATAAGTTTTTTCCTCACAAATGATTCTATCTTCAAAGTACACGGTGATATTTAACCCATTTCTGCTTTCCGAGATGCCCCAAGTGATGCCACTGAAACAGCCATGTCTTGACTAATTTTTTATCAGACTTGAAGTGATAAAATAATTAATTTGTTTATTTTTAAATGGGTTAAAAACACATGGACTGTTATACAGGTGCACTGGTAGTCAAAAGCTCTGGAGTTTATTAGGATTTAATACAATACAACAACTAGGTATGCCACAGACACATCAAAATAATATACTAGGAATTAAAATAAGATTAAACAAAGATCTTTATATTCACGGACTTTCTTGGAGGCTCTCAAAACCTAATGGGTCTCTTAATTAATCTTTTATTAATGGCAAGTGTACTTGAAAAGGAAAACACTTCCTAAGCCTCACAGACATAAATATACATAGAAAAGGGCTCAGAGACAAATATAGTACACCCTGTGAGCAACAATTGCCCTGTTAATTTGAATCTAGAAAATAAAACACTAAAAACGTACACAGGGTTTCACTTATTTCTATTTATTCCTTCAATCTTTATTTATCTAATGTTGCCGAAAATATGTTTGGCTTGTACAGTAAGTGCAGAGATTTACAAATCATCACCACACGAGAAAAAAAAAATTACATGCTTTTCAGTAGTAGTAGAGACCCAGGAATGCTCTTGGGGTTTATTACAAATAGACATGTTTGGCATTTATAAGGTAGGCATTAACGCATATTTGAATCACGTGTGTATAATCCAGAGTTACCTTAGTAGCTAGCAGGCGGGTGAGGTAGATCTCAGACACCATCTTGCTGCCACGGTCACCTTCCTTCTGGTCTCCATGTTCATGGTTCTTGACCAAGTGCCACACTTTGACTCCACTCTCTAGGTCTGGAGTGATCATAGGAGCCCGGGAGCGAAGGCTGTCTGGACTTCCTGTGTAGCGAAATGACGAGTCTGCACAGAGACAACACAGTTCATAGCACACGGAGACAATAAAAAGGTACGGAATTGCAATCACATATACAGGACATAGGGCTGTTCATATTCTTGATAAGGTCTATTTCCAGATGTCGAGCATAGGAGCAAATTAATATCAGATGAGGCTGTTCTTGTTTGTCTCAATGTGTCTCTATAGGACTTGTCTGTCTCTTTAATCTTATAATTAAGACATTCACATTTGGATCCTCTTAAAGTATTGTGCTGACATGCTTTAAGGGTCTGGACCATTTTGTCTAATCAATGTATCTAAAAATCTAAAAAGGTTAAGCCTATTAGTCCTCCACTGCTCACAATTCGATTTGTCTGTTTTACCCACAATGATAGAAATAGCTCTTGGGGCACAGATCTTTCTTTATATTCCTCATTCTCTCTAATGCTTGCTTCTTTAGTTGGTCTTTAATAAACAGAACACAACAACAAGGCAAATGGCCTCAGCCTGAGGTTTTAGTGCAATTCTGTGTAGAATGCAGACAAAAGTCAAAGGATTTGGGAATGAGCGGTTGTGCGTGTGTGTATGTGTGTGTGTATGAGACCGAGTGTGTCTGTGCATGTGTGTACATGATGAGGGAAATAGGATTGTGGTTTCAGATCCATCTTAAGCCACCGCATATGTCCAACCTCTTGTCTATTCCCAGCATTCCTTTCTCTGGCACCAGTCAAGGTCAATGTGAAAAATGTGCTATTTTGGGCTAAGGGTGCTGGCATGCTAAATTCAGGTGAAATGCTAAGTGTTGAGCATTAAATTGATATGAATCAATCAGCGGGTGACTAGCTGCAGCTGTGCCACACTGTGATTGATGGGCACTGCGGCAGTGAGAGCTGTTCTCTATGCACCTCACATACACACATATAAACACACACACATACACGCACAGAAAATAAAAAAGTGCTCTGATTAGCCTCCTCATAGTTTTTGATGACTTTTATGACTTTCTTTCAACAAACCCTTTTGAAATAAAACACAAATTGGTGCTTGACTTAACTATCTAATGCCTAAAAAGGCTGCAGGATGTAACATAATGTTGTGAAGAACTAAATAAAGTGTGAACTAAAAACGAAATTAAGTGTGAAACTCAAATAATGGTCGCTTTTTCAAAGGCGTCAAAGTTTCAAGCATGAAATAGCATGAAACAAGTACTGATTGAGTTTCTAATTTGTTACTATTTGAAATTTTGTTAAATGTCACTCTGTTTGTAAATGGTAAGGTGTGATAATTATGTCTACTTCTCCTAAATGACATGTTTATTCCAGGCCTTCAATTCACTGAAGTCTTTAATGTGTCTACTTGTAAGGACAGATTTCACACACATGCAGTGAGCTCAAGGTGGGTGACATATTTGAGCTAAGATGTCTGTGTTGCTAGGTGACAACTCAGGCTCGAGCCAATCCAGGCCTTAATATTTGGCCCGTGTATCTTTGGCGGCTTTTTTCCCTGCATGGAGTTATCATTTGCAGCGCATAATTAGCAATCAGAAAGGCCTGCACCTCTTTGCTGGAAAACGAGAGAGGACCAGATGGGAAGCCCTGAGGCACTCCCTTAGATTGTGATAAGGAGGGGTGCTAATATGTGTGCATGCCCAATAAGGATGGAACCCAAATTCAGCAGAGGTATGAGCATTATTGGGATTTTTGGTAAATGCTATCAGTTCACACTTGCTCTCAATTTTCTCTCTCTCTCGCTCTCTCTCTCTCTCTCTCTCTCTCTCTTATTCTTTCTCTCTCTCTATGTGCCTGTAGCCTCCCCAGGGCTTCTTCAAGGCTGTAAAGCAAACTGCAGCATACAAAATAGTAAACACTGTCACCAGAGCCATCATTTAAAACTGCATGTAAGCAGACATGGGCACATAGCAGTCTTGTAGACCATCTTACATAATTTTGTATTAGATACTGTTCATTGTATTATTGGATATAGAGTTTTATGTAGTGATACACTTCTAAAACTACCATTGTATGCACACACACACACACACACACACACACACACACACACACACACATACACACACACAATTGATATAAATAGGGGTAAAGCAGCTTAGGGGTTTATGGTAACCACTAGTGTAGATGCTAAATGAGTTAGAAACACACTTTCTTATTAATTATTGATTTCTTATTAAATTCTTCATTTTAGATAAACGGATTGCTGTCCATTTTCATGTGAATGTAATATACAAGTGATAAATAATGTAGATGTATAATGTAATAATGTCCGTACAATTATTAAAAATGTATCCAGTTATTAAATTATAATTATTTAAAAGAAATATATATATATAATAAATAGATAAAATATTGAGCTGTTTGTTGTGAAAAATACTTAAAATACGTTGGCAAAATTGCAAGCACAGGATTCTTCATTTAAATTCATACCAGTGAGGTCACATCATGCGTCTTGGCCTAAATCTGCAGAAAATCTTGAAATTTAGTTCAGTCCTTCAAATTTAGTTAGAGTTTGTTGATGTCAAAAGTTTGTTGATTTTGCCTTAATTACTATAATCTCAACATAAAAAAAAAAAAAAAAACATAAAATACTGGGACTGCATTTTTGAGAGACCTCCAATAAAAGCTTTAAGTTATGGAGAAATTTACTCATTTTGGATAAAAAACAAACAAACAAAAAGCAAAAAAAAAATTGTAACTATAGTCCAAGCAGTTTATGGACAATAAAAATAATAATGGAAAAAAAACTATGTGTTAGATGTGTTAGCTATGTGTTAGCTATGTGTTAGAAAGTATAAACTGTCACTGTTTCATTTATAATGGCATCTCATCAATGTTCATGACTCCATAGAAGCAAACTGATAAACACTGACCGTATCTGCTGATGGATGTGCGGGAAATGCTGGCTGTAGGAGGAATGTTGTAGGAGGACGTCTGCTTCGGAACCAGCGCCACTACAGAGCGGTCTGACACCTGCACAAAGACAAAAAATAGCCTGTTACTGTATTGGGTAAAGGAGCATTTTCCATTACTTAATGAAGCATAAAGAAAATAATAGCAAACCCATTGATACATGATATTAGAAGGAAGCTAGCAAACACAAAGATAAGCTTCACAATTTCATTCGGCAGTTGCAGCAATTCTATTCAAAGAGTCGAGAGCCATTTCACGGTTAGTGACTCCACAACTGTCAGTGCAGCAGTGTGAGGCAATTAGGAGAGTAGTGAGGCAAATAGTTTATCTGCTGATAAAACAAACGAATGTTCCCTGCATATATTAGATAGTGAATGAACAGAGGCCCAGTCAAAAGGCACACACATACTTCACGAGAGTCGTCTTTGCTCGCTGAAAGTCTTCAATATTTTTCTGAGGTGGAAATGACTATGTTAATTTACTTTAGCACTATTTGGGATGATTCATATTGAATGAGGAGTCTCATTTGCCTCACAGATTATTAAAAAGAGCATGCTAATGATTTTGGGTTAACTTTAACTTCTGTAAATCAGCTCATTACATTTTATAATTTAGCTAGTTAAATTAGCTATCTGGATATATTTCTGTTAATTGGCGTAATGGATAAAATTGGGGCGTAAAGCCTTTATTTTTGCCACGTAAACATTACAGTTGAATATTTTTCTTCGCATATGTCTGAGGAGCTGCAGGTTGGAATGCAGGGGCAGCTATGATGCACCGCCCTTGAAGTTGGAGGGGTTAAGCGTCTTGCTCAATTGCCCATCAGTGGCAGCTTAGCAATGTTGGGGCTTGAACCCTGACCTTCCGATGAACAACCCAGAGCCTTTACCACTTGAGCCACCATTGCTAAATTGTGTTTTAATTGCTAATGAACATAATTATTCATTCTAAAGCCAAATTCCTGGTTTAAGCTTTTTGCAGTGTGTGTGTGTATGAGGCTGAATTTTTAATTAACTACGCTGCTGGCTGATGGCTAGATCAGGATTGATGAGTGTATGAGTGTGTGTGTGTGTGTGTGTGTGTGTGTGTAGGAAGTGATGGTGTTACTAAAATGCTATGACTTTTGTTTTATAAAAGACATAGATAAATTATGAGTATATAAACTAGATCAGGGGAGTCCAGTCTTATCGGGAAAGAGCCGGTGTGGGTGCAGGTTTTCATCCCAACCAAGCAAAAGCTACACCTGAATCTATTGAAAGCTAAGATCAACTGATTAAACAGGTGGAATCAGGTGTGGCTCCTGCTTGATAGGAACGAAAACCTTCACCCACACCTGCTCTGTGCGGATAAGACCGGAACCCTCTGTACAAAAGCATCCAGACACTGGAGTAGAGGTAAGAGAAGGATATGATATATACTGTGATATATAAAGAAAAAGGAAAGGAAAAAGCTGATGGGAAATAATGAAGGGAGACAAGAGCTTTTTGTCAGGCCTCTGAAAGCCAATGCTGAGTCTCCAGATCTCCAGAAGGGAATTATCCTCACTCAAAGCTTTACCCTTTAACCTGACTTAGAAACCAAATCTCTTTCTGTTGAAGTTTGTTTCCCTGCATCCATCTGTACATTGTATTTGCAATCATATATCTTTGATGTAAGTCCCCTGACAGCGTTTTTTTTTTTTATCACCCCTTCTTTGAAGTCCATCCGCTCAGAACGCTTTACTCAGTGAGGTTGTATTAGGGCACGCCTCTTCGTCATCCTACAGACCTCCCTGCATTGCCTTTAATAACAAATGGCTATGTACAGATTACTCGATCATTAGTACTAATAATGAGGAAGGGAATCTGATTTTGTGAATAAAGTCTGAAAGCACTTTATCTCAAGTATTTTAAGCATTCAGCTCATGTTCTTTGATTAAAAAAAGAAGTGAAAACGTGGAAAGGAAACACCGGGTACTGTGTGTGTGTTTGTGTGTGTGTCGTTGTTGTGTGTGTGGTGTGTTTTTGTGCGAGAGAAAGAGATAGCAAGAGAGGGAGACACATGGGGGCAGATGGGGGGGAGATGGGGTCAACCTAAGATAGTCAAAGCTTCAGAAAGTCCATTTCACAAAGGGAAAAACAGATCTCTCTCATCTCTGTAATAGACTCCATAATCTCTTCTCTTTTGCTTCCTCTGAGTAAAGACTGCCTTTAGTCAGAAATCCCTCTGCACTGCTTTACTCCTTTACTTTCTCTTTCTCTCCTAAAGTCCTCCTCCCCCAAGACCATTAGGAAGTGTCCAGTTCAGGGCTGAATCCTACCTTGCATGGGGCTAATGGCCTGGCTGGATAGACACTTAAAGGAGGAAGGAGGGGAACACTGAAAGAAATCATGTCAGAGTCGACACTCTGCTTATCAGACTCTTAAAAAAGTAACCTTTCCTTTTTCCTCCTACCCGTTGCACTCCCTGCTCCCTTTTTCTCCATTTCATGTATCTCTGACTTCCACCCTTGACACCAGGAAAGGCTCCATTAGTAGCACCTTTCTCTATTGTCTCTCTTTCTCTTTCTCTCTCATCAGCACTCTCTACTGAATAAGATAAATGCTCAAATGCTCCAAATTTGAAAGCACCTGCCAAATATTGAATGCTGACATTTTGGACAATTTCAGTGGTCTGAAACAACTATTAAATTGCAAATGCGAAAATAGTTTATCATTCTAGCATTTGCAATTTAGTAGTTGTCATGTACAGACATTAAGAATCTGGTTCATTCATTTTTCTGGCTGCACAATCAAATCCTTTGTTCAAATTGCACACAGGGATCGTGCCAGTGTCACGGTGTTAAATATAAAAATAAGCAAACTGGCAGGAAAGTGATTTAGACCATTAAGAGACACAACATTCCATATTCCAGCATCATAAAGGTCTAAATCACTTCCTGCCAGTTTGCTGATTCCAGCATCTTAAAGACTAGGTGTTGTGTACTTTTTGCGAAGACCTCATAAATGTAGCTTAAGCATGATTTTGAATTGCTGAGGCTTGCAAAAAAAAAAAAAAAAATTTCTACATCCCTTTTTAAAACTTGTTTTAAGCAACAAAATTACAAAATCCCTATCTCTGCTCGATTCTCCTTTCTTCTACTTCCTGTGTGCATATGCGCCTGAGTATTTCATAAAACAGCAGGAAGAGCATAAAGTGTCTATATGGAGATAGATGACAGCTGATTGAACGAAGGTGGATTTGCCCTTGAGAGATAATCCCGGGCTGGGAAGGCTGTCTGATAGAGGCTGGGTGGAAGTGATAAACAGCCAGCATTTGGAGAGATAAGGCCTCAATCAAACACAAAAAGCCAAGCCTTTTTCCAATATCTCTGATCCCCATGGCCTTTCTCTGATGGGCATCAGCAAAAGCTCCCTGAGCAGGCAGAGCATTAACTCAAAGGCCACCTTCAAGCAAGCAGGAAGTGAAACCGTCACTGTTCAGCCCTGTATTCAGTACACCTGGAACTGTTGCAGAACAAATCTCATAAGTAGTTGTTTCTTCCAAAAGCAAATTTGGGACAACCGTATAATGACAAATAATTTATAAATAATTTATATTAAAAAAATCTACATCTCTAAAACTACATCTCTAAATAACTACAATTTCTGTCTCAGCAATTTGACTGACTGATGTTATTATTATAAGCTTTGTGGTTAAAACCTTAAACTACTGATCGAAAGGTTTTCAGTTTAAATCCGACGACCACCAAGCTGCCACTTGAGCAAATCTCTTAACCCTCAACTGCTCAGTTGGATAAATAAGAGATTGTAAGTAGCTCTGGATAAAAGATTCTGCCACATAACATAATTGTAAATGTAAACGTTTTCTAAATGTTTGATAACTTTACTGTTGTGTGTAGTGCAGGGTTAGTGCTTGGGGCTCAGGAACTACAGCTTAGAAGGTTCCTAGTTTGAATCCCAATCCTGCCAAACTGCCACTTTTGGGTTCTTGTACACGGCACTTAACCCTCATCTGCTCTAATTGTAATTGTAAATTAATAAATGCATCTGTTAGAGGTTCAGTCTTGTGGAGGAACAGATGAAGCTGTGCTCTAGGTGTCAAGAAAACATAAAATAGATTTGAGAATGATGCATCAGTGTGAGAATTCCAGCGATATGACGTATTTATAGCACCGCTGTTATCGATTTGTGTATTATCATCTTTTAGTCATGTGTCACAGCAGCAATGCACTGCAACTTCCAGAAACATGATTAAGGCCAATTGCTTAATGTGTTGGAATGCTTCATGACTAATTTCATACCCTGTGCTATGTTTAAAAACACGTTTTTAATTGCTTCTTCAACAAGCGAGTGGCATACTGTACCAGATATTCTAGGCATGAATCCATTGCCATTGACACTCAAAGAAACAGATGTACACTTCAGCACATTACACACACACACTTGGGCACACTACTTAGCTCACACTCAGCACATTTGAATTGTTAATTTCTTATCTCTCATGCCACTCAAATCCTTGAAATTGGAAATTCTTCTGCTGCCCCAAGAGTACAGCAGCCCCTCAGGGACACACTTCCAGCCTGCAAATGATATTCAACCTGTGCAAGGTTAACAATTTCACCTCTGCTGATTGGACTGAGGAAGGAGTAGTGAGTGACTTTTTTTCTTTCTTTTTTTTTTTTTTTTAAATAACTTTCACACTCCTTATTTCACTTCCTGCTCTTCTGGATCGTAAGTGAATTTAACCGAACTGATTCGCAAGAAAGAAGGAGATCCAGAGATTAATAGAAAGATGAAAATTGAGTGCATTACTATCTAGGCTAATGAAATCCTTATTTGATGACCTAACAGACTAATCACCCTGGTGGAATTTTAGTCAGTAATCAGTAAGAAGTGCTTCATGTCATCACATTTCCATTTAAAGCTGCTGCTCTCGCTTTGCTTTTAAAAGGAAGTTACTCTAACATATTATACTCTATATTCTCTGTTAGTCAGGAGCAGGCTGTTCATTTGGGGAAAATCTGATGGTACACAGTAGATAAGGGCTGGTGGGTGGTGGGGGTTTGGGTTCGAGGTGTGTATGGGGAGCGAGATCTGTTAAGATCCAATTAAACAGCTGTGAGAGCAAACGTTTTTAACTCTCAGGTGAACCACGATACATTTATTAACGTAAGAGTGTACTGAATATTCAGGATACAGAAAAATTAAACACCGGGGTTCTTCCACGGGGTTCGTCTGGAAAAATCCAGACTTCCTGTTCAGAAAAATATTACCAGTAGGAGAAGGTGAGTCCGGTCAGAATTCTCTGTAGGAGACTCTTCTGACCAGAATAATCCCAAAATGCATTACTTTTTCATTACTGCTAAA